>NW_024580668.1:3185108-3413483 GCF_017639235.1 Corvus kubaryi | reverse complement strand
GTGGGAGCGGCGGGAGCCCGTGTGGGAGGGACGGGAGCCCGTGTGGGCGGGCACAGGAGGTGGGAGGGGCGGGAGCCCTTGAATGAAAGGTCGGGAAGTGCTCGCACGTTTTTTGGGTATCCTGTTCGGTTGTCCTTTGGAAGTTCTGTGGTGGTACCGCAGCTGCATTTCTGGGAATAAAGCAGCAAACTCTCATTCCGTGCTTTCTTTAGGCCCCTGAGGAAGCCAGGGGAAGTGCTTGGTAATTTTTTTTTTGGGTGTCTTTAAATGTAGGAAAACACGTTTGGGTTAAGGTGCTGGAAAGCTGCTTTTTAACCGGCTGTCCTGTGCCTGGTTCCTCTTGCTTCACACCAAAATTGTCTTTTGATAATTTCATTGGGAAACAACCCCCGTCCTGTGATACAGTGTCTGCCTGATCTCTTTTTCTGATGAATGTTCTTTACAAGCTACATGCCTATGACAGAAGTTCTGAGAAAGACCTCAACGTGCTTTTTGGCTTCTTTGTAGAACCCAGAATATACTTACAGCTTGTAAAGGGTTCTTTGTGTTCCAATATATTAATATTTTTGGCTCTACATGAATTTTTTGGTAATTTTATTTTCTTGCACTTGCTGGATAAAATGTTCCAACAATGAGTGGAGCCAGCTGGCTCTTTGCCCTCTTGGGTTTAAATGGTTCCCCGACCTCTTTGGATTTGTCTGGAAATGGACTTGTGTAAACACCCTGGAAATAGTTAATGGGACTCTCACACCACTGGGCACTTATTATCCTTATTAGAAAATAAACACAGAAAGGTTTTGACTTCAGCTGAAGGGTTTATAGGCTGTGTGTTTGAATGTTTAATTGCTAGACTTTTTTAAAGAAAAATCCAAAGGATCTAGAGCCCTTAAATATTTGAGTATGAGAAGACTATATACATTTATTAGTCATTTTAGAAGTACTAAGAACCTCTGTTTGAGTAAGAGGAGAATGAAAACTCCTCCTGTAGTTCTAAAATAGCAATTAATACTGCTCTTCTGGGTCTCTGAAAATCATTAAAGTATCAACAAATGGAATATTTCACTTACATGCCATTTCTTGATTCTCTAATTGATAATTAGGGTAGTAATTAAATCAGCTGGGTCTCCTATCACACCCATAAATGCTTACTCATTGTCCTACTTAATTAACTCCTGCTGCTTAGTCACATTTATCTCAGGAACCTTCTTATTGCTTTGATGCTTTCCGTGAAAAAGATAATTTGTTAATGAAACAAATCTGTAGATTACTGTGTCAGGGTTTAAACTGCACTAGCATTTGTCAAGAGAGATGAAACTTATACTGACACCGTGAAAATAGAACTTTATAATGTTCAAGTCTTTTGTACTTACTTCTCAGATGAGGGAATGTAGTAAATGAGTAGTTAGTCTTAGGTCTTATTAGGCTCTTATGAGCACAGGGCAATATTAGAATTGTACAGTGAGAAAAAAGTGAAATAGGATTTTAATGAGCTAATAATGATACTGACTGACAGGAATACAGGTCTATTGAGATTCCAGAGTCTTTTGTGGAAAGTCTGGATCTTGTAGCTACATACAACAGCATTTGTCATCATGTGACAAATGTTGAAGTAGATCCTACATCACTCAATGTATCATCTTTAAATAGAATCAAGTCTCAATACTTGGTGCCTTTTAAGATGGGTAAATTCTATCTGGATGTGGCCATAAATGCTGGAATTCCAATTCTTCCTGTCATTTTCTAATTAGGAATTATCCAATTATTGGGCTGTTCAGTAATGCTGCTGTTGAACAAGAACTCACAACTGTTCTTCAAGAACTTACAACCTGTCCATAACTTGAGAGTTGCAGATTAATATCTGGAGTTTGGGGTACCTTTCACCTGTGTCAGGCATCGCCCTGCCCCTGGGGAAGCAGTTTGGGTTTCTTACAGCCCCTATACTCCCTTTTCTCGGCCAAAAGCAGTGCTTGTGGTGTTGTGTCCTAATGTAGGCTGGGTGCTGATAGGGATTAAAACTAACCAAGGGGAAAATGAGATGCGTTAATGCAAATACAGTTTTCTGTGTAGCTGTACAAATGCTTCCACCAGCACATGATGGGGCAATGCAGGAGGGCTTGCAGGAGGGCAGTGCTGGATGCTAGGTCCAGGTCTTTGCAAAGTTTTAGGATGCTGTGTTGACACAAACACAGGTGGTATTGCTCTGTGAAATAAGTCAGGGAACCAAATAAGCTTAAATAGGCTCTGCAGAAAATCAGCTCACTGTTTTAATCTCTTCCACAGAATGGATCCACAAGCACTTGTGCTTCTGCATGGAGGCATCAGACAGAACAGAGACAGGAAAAGATGATGTGAGCTGAAAAGAGCAACACAGGGTAGGTGGATATCTTAATCTTCTACTGCTGCTGAAGACTCTGTATAATGCAATTTTGGCTGTGTTAATGTTTGCATTCTTCAAAATTCAAGTTAATTTTTGGTTTTCTGGAAATCTTGTGTGCGTACCCTGATAAAAGAATGTTAAGGCTTTGTATATTGCTTGTTTATGGAGAAAGTATCCAGATGAGTACACAAAAGCTTTCTGTGTCCTAGTCTGAAATGACTTGAAGGAAACAAACCAGTTCTCTTTTGAGTTCTATCCAAGGATTTGTGAGTGTTGTTTATGGACATCTCCACTCCCACAGAATGTGCTGAGATTTGAGTCTGCATGATACTTGGATTCAAGTGCTAAAGAATTGTTGCTAAATCATGCTTTGAATTGTGTACCTGTTTTGTGAACACTTGTGACACAAACTAGCAAAGGTCTGGTTTAATGGAAACTGGTTTTCTTGTGGAGATCATGGTTACATAGAGTAATTCTTTCTTCATGGGAGCAGCTCTGGCACAGGGGGCTGATAGATGTTTATATAGCCATTTGTGTATTTATGCTTAGGCTTTTGCATTGAAAATGTTTACCAAAAAATATTAGTTAGTACTGGCGGTTTTGTATTTGCTGCTCCACAGTTTGCAATATGAGGTGTGGAAGTCTAAAAGAGGAGTATTTGACCATAACTTCAGTGTCTTTTTGTAATGTTTTTGCATAATATTTCAGATGTAGGCAGCCTGAGACTGCCTTGTTATGATTACTGTGATTTAAGTAATGAAGTCCCATTGACACAGACTCTGGTTTCATTTAAAAAAAACCCTGCTAAAGTCTATCACATCAAGAATATGTTAATTGGAGTTCCTGAATTTCCATTCATGAACGTAACCTAGCAGCCTGGTTAGAACCATTATATGTTGTGGCAAAATTTAGAACTCTCGTCTTATTGTGGCTGTAATTATCCCGTGGCTTTCGAAACAGTGAGGGCATGTTTGTTTTCCCAATGATAATACATTCCTTTTTTATCCATAAAATGGCACTTACAGCTACAGCTTTATGTAGATTTCTGTGCTTGAAAAATTCAGTAATTCCTGGAGTTTTATTTGGTTTTGAGCAGATTCATTCCTTTTTGTTCAAACTAAAGATTTAAGTGAGAGACTGCTTTATACTAAACCCGATGGATGCACTTACATTTGTCACACTTGATGGAAGAAGTATAGGTGCCCTCCAAACCAAATTATTTGTTCTGTGGATATGGAGATCTCTGTCACTTTCAAATTAGAGAAGGTGTTTGCATTAAACTCCTTGAGTACCAGGCATTGTCTCAGAGCACAGCTCCCCAGTTGAGCAGAGAGCTTGCAGAATGCTGCCATGATGCACTTTCAAAGAATATGGCCACCACTTGTAGCCACTGGAAAAATTTCTTGTAAATGCCAATGTGCAACACTTAACAGAACTCTCCTGCTGATAGCAGAAGTACCTAGGCACCATATGAATTAAAGATGGAAAAGAAACAATTTAAAATTTTGTTGCATTGTATAAACTGAAATCAAACTCTTCATGGTCTTTGAAAGTATTTTGTGTTTCAATACAGTGCATGTTTCAAATCAGAAAGCATCTCCTTTTTTCCTTTTTCCTGAAAGGCAGGGGGTCTGGGACATTTTAATCGCTTTCATATCCTACTCTGCAAATATAGTATTTCTGCACAATAGTTTCTTTGCATGAGAATTGCTTAAATGATTCAAAAAGGATTGAAAAATATATTTCAAGTTTTAATTTTATGCACAAAACATTAATGAGCAGTGCCCCTTAGAGACTTGCTGTCAGTTTAACATACTCACAATAATCTCAACACAGATGTTATTCCATCTAAATCCTTTTAGAGGGAAGAAACCAGTAATTTTTCCTTAGAGAATGTCAGAAAATATGTTATTGTTGAAAATTACATTTTGATCCCAGAATGCTATGTAAAAAATCATTGCTAGGAAGAATAAATAGCACATTGTTTCTGAGGTAAAATGCATGTGAAACTTTCTTGAGCCTCCTGTAAGTTTCAGAACAAGTGAATGTTCCGTTAGTCCCATGTAATTTCCCTTGAGGGTGACTGCAGGCAGTGATGGGATATCGGCATCTAATTGTGTTCTAATTTAAAAGGATATTTGTTTTAAGTTCAGGTTTCTCTATTTGTAGCCATCACATTATGAACTTATTGTCTCTTTTGGATACATTTTCCTCTGCATTCTCTGAGCATATAAATTAAAATACTTGCTAGAAAGTACATACTTGAAATAACAGTTTTTGTTGGAAAATACTTTAAGTACTCTTTCTGTTCTGTGTTCTGTGATATGCCTGTGTTTTCTTCTTTTTCTTGGGTGTACTCATGTTGTATTCTGCTGGCTTGGTCTTGCCTGAGAACAGTTCTGACAGTGGATTTATAAAAATGATAAGATTGTAAATATTACGTTGCTCAGTATTGAGGAAATATTTTCTGTTCCATGTAATCTTTACTGGGGTTGATCTCCAGTGGAGAAGCTGTAGCCAGTTCCCTGGATAGACCCCAGCCATATGGGAGTGGTGCGTAGGTAATGTGAAAGAGGACATTTGGGAAAGTGTTGGATGACTCAAAGAAATGGTTCTGCAATTTTCCCAGGTTCTAAGAACGCTTCTAGGACTGCATAAATAAAAGAATCATAGTTGGGAGTGAGTGGAGTACACAGTGCACCATCAATTCTGTGCAGAGATAGCTGGTTGGAATAAGTTCCATCAGGTTTTTCAGAAGCTGTTTGGAAGAGGAGGAGGGTGAAACATGAGGCTGCAGTTCACCCATGACCAAAAGCAGGAGAATTGCCAGTTCCAGTCAAAGAAATGTTTCAACCGCTTCTTGGGAGAGAAACAGCTCCTACAGCCACTTTGTGGGTACTTTGACAGAAGTAAAGGTTGCAGTTACGTAACACACAAAGTGGGATCTTGGTTTCAAGTCTATTTTATGAGCACTGATGCACAGAATGGCAGGGATGATGACTTGGTTAAACTTGAGGATACTGCAGTGGAATATCCTTTATGAAAATGTATTTATTTTGCAAAAGCAGATATCTTGATCTCAAACAGCTTTTAATTTCTCTACTTTGCCATTAAGAACAGCACAGAGAAAATCTCTGTTTAGATGATGATAGAAAATAGCTGCAAAACTGTAAGCAAACACAAAAAAGACAATTTCCAAACATTTGCTTTAAATAGGATATATTTTACTTGAAGTAACAAGCCTGGAAAATGAAATTCTGTTCTGTTGTAGAATACAAAGAGAAAGAAATGCATTCAGCAGCAATTTGTTGTTTTAATAGCAGCTATGGGATGTCTTGGGATTTAAATTATTCACACTGTCATACTTGTGTCTAGGTTCATCCTATTTTATACTTAGTTGCACTCAAAATGCTCCGTTTTTAGATGTATGCACTATAGGTAATGCTGCCATAGTGAAAAATGGGTGTACAGTGCTGTAGTAGGAAAAAGACAACATAAATCTCTTTTCCCAATATCAGTAGTATTGATATTGGGAAAATATAGGATGTTGGTATTAAATTTAGGTTAGGATTTTGTTGCTTTTGTTTATCCTGAAAGTATAAAATATTTTTTGTTCATTAGGGGATTTGGAAAAAAAGATTTATTGTTATTAATTACTTTATGCAAGGTTTGGTAGCTTTCTTTGATCAGATTTTCTGCTCCTTATGTAAACTGCACCTTTAAAATTAACATGAACAGGTTCATTCCTGTAAGGAAAATCAGTTTTTAAATAGGTGGTGGAATATGATATATGCAATAAAAAGGCAAATGATGAAGCACCTTAATGTATCTATAGACTTTGGTTTAATAGTTCTTTGACTAACCTGGATTATGACATATAATTTGACACGTAAGCATCCCAATTAAATCAAAACTTCTTTTAGTAACATCTTAAATAGTACCCACTCATGCAGACTTTCACATTAAAGTAATTATGGGGGAGGGGAGAGTTGTAAGAACAGAAAGAAAGTTTACTCTTCCTCTTTATAGTGAAAACAAATGTGTTTTTCTCCAGAATCTGCCAAGCCTGTGTTTTAATGATTTAACAGATGGAGTTGGCACATGTGAACCTGGAAGATGCATCTGTCTGATTTTTCCAGTCTGAGGATTTTTTAACTGCATTAATGGCACAGACAATGGTAAAATATCACCTCCCCAGGCTGCTTTGCTCTCCTAACACATAATGTCTTTTAAGGAAAAAAAAGTGATAGGAGACTGGGGTGAGAAAAAGGCCAGAGAAATGAGGATTTGAAAAGTTTAATATTTTCTGTCTTCATTGCATTAAGCTTTTAAGCCTTTCGCTTTGAATTTCATGTGTATATGGTGTGGAAACAGAAATTCTACCCGGGCAACATTATGTGTGATCTCAGGGTTCTGTTAATTAATGGCTTTAAATAAACACCATGTAAATAAGGAGACCAATAACCACCAGTGCTTTGTCCTTTGTAATTGAAATTGAATGTTGCTTTTCCAATTTGATAATTTTAATTTTTTAGGGGTTAGTTCTTGCAACGGTTCTGCTTCATATATAACATTTTATTTAACAATCTCATTAAGTCACTTGTACTGTTCGTTCAAGCAGGCAAAGCAGATGCTTAACTGTTTGGAATGAGGGCCTTAATTTCAATTTCTTTTGGACTGGAATCCTTAACACTCTTACCTGGATTTTCTGCTGAAACCAATGGAATACCTTTCTGTGCTAAAATCCTGAAGTTTCTTGGTTAAATTGCAATGGTTATTTGCACTGAGCTCTGGGATGACACTGCTTAAGCAGGACCAGATGACCCGGTGTGGTCCTTTCCAACGTGACCCATTCTGTGAGTGCCTCAGCAGTTCACAGGAGAGGACTAAATTCCAGGCTTTGTACTTCTGCAGGTGTCTCTGTAAGGGAGTCCTGCTCCTGAGGAAAGCATTGTCCAAGGGTCAGATCAGTACTCCTGTGAACTGCCCAGCTGGTTGCACTAACACTACAGATAAGTGCTCTTGCTTGTGGCAGGGTTGTTCAGTCTGTTTGTCAACAAAAGTGTTGTGATAAAATGAAAATAACCTGCTCTGGGCTGTGAACTGTCCAGTACTTGCTTGAACAGCACCGTTCTTTGTGGTTCACTTCAGTTTTACTTTACTACTGCTGAGAAAAAAGATTTCAAGAGGAACATATTTCATTGTTAATTAAATTAGCACAGCTTCTCTGTCTGACATTGAAAAAATTTAAAATGACAATGAAAAGGGCAGAAAAACTATTGCAAATACTCCAGAGTTTCGGTTTTATTTTTTGCTGAAGGAAAAGGTCTAGTGATAGAGCTGGACATCGGAAATGACTGCAGTGATATGCTTCACTTATATCTGTCTTTGATTTCACACATAACCCACTAGCATTTACTAACTGGTCTAATGAGAGATGGTACCTCTGTCTATAAAATTTGCCGGGCCAATGTTATTAGATTATGAGTTTTCAGAAAAATCTATTCAGTCTACCCAGATGCCCCACCTGTACTTCCCAGTAAAATGGAGAAGGAGGTGGAGCTTGTAGTTCTGCAGCGGTGTTGTCTTCTTCCTTCCATCTCCTTACATCTCTATACTACTCCAGTCTTGATGTCATGGACCTCTTTGAGACATCTAAATTATTGAAACACATTAGGTAAACTTATTAATTGAGGCTGCTTCTCCATTTCCTGGCATTTTGTATAGCTTATGTTTTCTTTTTTATGTATCTAATAATGAGACACCTTCTTTGGGCTATCAACCATCATAGGATTCACCCTTTGGAGGTGCCTCTTTCATTTGATGACAGTTTAGGCTGCCAGTTTCAAATAAATTCATGGCTTCATGTTGTAGTTAGGTGGGTTTAACACTACTTTTGCTGCCTGTCATGTAAGTACATAAATAGGAGGGTTTCAAAATGCCCTCACGTAGTTTTAGAAAAAGACTTCAGCCAGTGTAGAATCAGACACATTTATTTCAATAGTCTTATCCCTTATCCATGTTGGGTAGAAACAAAATAAATCTCTTCATTTTTAGTGAATCAGAGAAGACTGCTAAGAAACTCCTGCATTTGAGTTCCAGAAAGGAGGTGCCAATTTTCTGCAAGCCTAGGATACTGAAAATATCACTGCATTAACCATAGCAGATATTGCTGTTTGTTTTCTTAATGCCCTTTTGTATTTTAACAAATGGCTCTAATAATTTTCATCCTCATTTTAAGGTTTGATTAATTGGTTCATTGTGTTCTTTCTTCAGAAGGAAATGTGTTACTGATATCCCTTGGTATGAGTGACATATGGGTTCTAGCTGAAATGATAGAACATCCTTTCATTTGGCAAAACAAAAATATGCTTGGCACTCTGTTCTTCTTTGCCACTCTTCCAGCCAAATTTAATTTGTGAGAGTGATGTGGCTTCTTTGTCATTGGCTGTGGCGACAGAACTTCATCTGGGTGAGATTCTTCATGCTTGTGAGATGAGGTCCATAGGGTGGCAGCAATAATGAGAGAGGTCATGTTTTCTTTTGCACTGCTCTCTTCTGCCAAAGTGTTTAATGTTGCAGCTCAAATAGCCAACAAGCAGAAAAGGATGGAAATATCTGAAGACATGAAAATATCCTACTCTGTATGAGTTCTTTCCTTTCTTTCAAATTTTCTCGTAGGTATTTTTCTTTTAAAAATTCTGCATTTTATTTTAAGATAATCCTACAAAACACTACAAGGTAAAATTTGTGCTAAGGGAAACTGCCTTGAAATGCAGCAACGGAAATGACTTATATTCTCCAGGATTCAAGCCAGTTAAGAAACTGGATGATTCCAGAGTTTTTGTACATGCTTTGCTGTATGAGAGAATGCATCCACCATGAGCCTTCATTTCAACCCCAAACCTTCTCTCAACACATTGAACCCTGTTATGACTGAACATGGTGCTGTTTGTATCCTACTGACTGTTTCTTCTTTGTGTACTTGTTACAGCACTGTTAATTATGGGTGATTACTTCAGGAATCTTTTGAATGTCATGTACATTTTACCTCTCCAACAAATGCCAAATTGCAAGACTGTTGCCAGTTCAGGAATCTTTATTACCTTTTAATTCCTAATTATTTTATTTTGGACATTGATAGGTAGGGTACTTTATTCATTCAACTGTAGCTTTCTACTGTGTAACTGAGATGAATTCCATCTTTCAGAGAAAAGACTTTCTCCATTATTGAAGGAGGTTCTCATGTGAAAGTATTAACCACATCATGCAAGCTGAGTATAGATCATATAAATTTAGTATCTGGTCTAAAAACTGCTTAGAACACAGGTGCTGCCTCCCAACTCTGAGTTGTCTGGTTTGGAATTCATAAGCGTGTCCTGGATAAGGAGAGGCTGTGTTGCCAATTTTAAGAAACTTTTGAGAGATCACAATTTTGTATCAGTGTATGTGCGCATATGTTGGTGGCGGTTGTTGTTAAGAAACTGTTTGTACTCAAGCATGGATTTAGATTTTTTTTCCAGTAATCTGTTGATTAATTTTTTCCAAGGAATAGAACAATTTGTGTGGAAAAGGAAAAGGTTAGTCAGGATGCAAATGTAACTACCAGCTTCCATGATCTTATAAACCTCTTTTTTTCACAAACCAATTAGAATGATGGCTTTCTTTTAAATACCATGGTAGTTTTAGTAGAAAACTATGGTTGGGAATAATTTTGACAGTTAAAACCAGTGCAAGCTACACTTAGTTTTGCATCAATATTTATAAAAAATATATTAAAACACAGGTACTGTGACTGGAAATGCCCTAAGGCAGTTTAGACAAGATGCCAGTGGAAGATAAGAGGGTCAGAGTGACCCAGTCCATGAAGTCTTTCCTGAGTAATTTGAGTAAGGTTTGTCTTTTGCTGTGACCATGTAGCAAAAGAAGAGAATCAGCCAATAGAAGCTGTTAGTCCTAAAGTGTAACTGATGTAAGAGAAATGAACAGCTCTTCCATCATGACACTGCTGGTCGCCCTCTCTGTAGTGGTAAACACTGAGAGAAGACAAATACTCTCTGCAGCACAAAGTGTGACTGAATGCCTTTAAGGACTAGAAAGTGCTAAATGACCTTTCATCACTTTAATCACTTGACTGGGTAGGAAATTTTTTAATGAAGGTCATAGGACTGGAAAAATATCATAGATGATAGTCGAGGTGGCGTGTTCTGCTCCTCCTGATTTGGGATTTTTCCAAAAATTGTCTCTGCAACCAGTATCTTTTCCCTTGGAAGAAAATACTTCAGCACAGTAATAGTAACAGAATCTTAATGTACTATGTGGTATCAGATGGTGAAGAGTGGTGGTTTTTTAAAGCAGTGGTTGGTGTAAAAAATACTTTTTCTGTGTCAGTTGTTTTTGCAATTTTGTTTGAATGCCTTTAATCGTGTTCCCACTGTGTAAAATAAATCACTGGTATAATTACTGGTGTTCCTAAATTCTGATTGTGGCCTTTAGAAACTGGGCCAGAGAAAATAAAGTCAGTTTGACTGTACATTGCTTTTTTGAAAATGTAGTCTTTGTTGCATTTTCTTGTGAAGTAGTCAGAAACTGCAGTCCAGTTACATCTAGACTCTACACACTGGTTACTTATCCCTGTAATGACAATAAGAAGCCTCTTGGGTGACTTTTTGTGGGCATGAATCAAGTGATTTTCTTGTCCTTGTTTGAAACAGGAAAAACTGAGTGGGGGGGAAAAGCCAAGCAGCTCAGTGAAGAGATCAAGCCTTCATAAGAGGCTGGGATAAAGCCATATAATAAATTTTAGGCTGATGACCTTTCAAGGAGAGGCTTGGAAGGAGAACAGAGATTAGAGGTTTGGCTTCATATCCACGTGCAGTTGCTTGGTGTAATCCTATAGGGAGTGAGTGATTGCTTGCAAGGGTATTGTGGACTGAAGGAAGAATATGATATATTGAAATTTTGTTAATATTTTTAGTTTGGAAGATTAGCTGGACTCAAAGAAGCTTGTCCTCTCATCTGTAACTGTAGAAGCTGGAAGAAAGTTTTTCAGCTGAAACATGGTTGTTTTTCAGTTCTGGGGGTTTTTTTTTGTCAAAGAGCAGGGAGTTGTCTACTGCTGTCAAGAAGATGATAATCAAAAGTAAGAGATAAATCACAACTTAAGTATTCAAGAGTGACAGATCTGAGGCAAGATGACATTCAGTTTTCAGAGATGGCTGAGCTCTTTTTGTGCAACTTGAAATACTGGAGGTTGTAGTGCTGAGACCACGTTGATTGCGCAGCCTTCCAACTCTGCTTCCCCTGAGCACACCGATATGGGACCATGCTGGTAATTCCTGTAATTGTCTCCAGTTCCATGTACTCTCCTTTTGGTCTGCTATTTTCTGCTATTCCAAGGACTCAGTTTACATTTACACTGGCTCATTACACAAGACTACCTTTAACATACATTAAGACTCCTTATACTGTAATTTCAGAGATGCTTTGTTGTTCCTTTCCTAATTGATGCAATGAGAGCAGTCTGCAGAGACATCAATATTAAACATCAGAAAAGAGTTTTTGAAGTAGAGCTTCCATCTGATGAGCCATGTGAGCGTGTTGCAGGAAAGAGGTCTATGCTGGCATTAATAAATGAAAACAGCCCACCTTATTTGAACAGAGAGACAAACGAAACATTTGTATCCTTGGTGATTTGGATGCTGGCAGAGAAGTTTTGTTTGTCAGTCCTTTGACTTCAGACACTGTCTTATAATTTTCACTCAGAATGTGTACCAATGAAAAAGGAAGGCAAAGTCTGTTTTTTATTTCTTTATATGTTCAGCAGGAAGACAGCGATTTGTATTCAGACACATCATGTTGCTACATTACAGTGTAATCCCATGAAGGGTGATAGGTCTTGAAAGATAAAAATGTCTCAGTGGGACAGTCACTCTTGGGGAATTCATTTATCAGTTTGTATCATGGCTTTCCAAGTCAAATCAGAGCTGCAGAAATTCCAACATCTGTGGTGCATGCTCTTACTTTTTAAAAATCAAATATAAGCAGTAGGAGTCCTGTTCCTGAGATGAAATGTATGAGCTTTGTCATAGTGTCATTAATATTTTGTGTTTCTCAGCACATGCTGACTGTTGCTCTGTGGCGTTTGGGATTTGGGCTTCACAGGGGCTCGTGCAAATGTTGCCTTCAGTTTCTGTGTTATGTAAATTCATTCCTTTTGTATCACTTTTTCTTGGCAAATTTTGCTATCATTTGTAGCTTCTAGTGGACCCAGGCTCAGAGTGAAGTGCAAGTGGAGAAGTGAAGTTTCCATCTGATTCTGCACAAAAGGCTTGCACGCGTGAATTTTAGACTCAGCACAAAACCATAAGGCCTTGAAATTTGCTTAAGTCACATACCTGCACAAAGCTCTGTAGAATTTAGTGAAGTCTTTTTACTCTGAGTTTGTCACGTAATTTGGAGGTTTAATTACACTCATGAAACCGCTGAGGTTATTATAATTCACCATGTTTCCTTAGCTGCAGGTGAGGCAAGGGAAGAGTGCAGAAAGAGTTGTGGTAAGGCTTTTACTTAATATGCTGAGATTTTTTATGTTTTTCCCATGGCAGCTTGTCTGCCAGGTTACATTCCTGAGCTTCAAATATCACTGCAAGCTAGACATCTCTTGAAACCTGACCCATTTATTCCATTCCTACTCATCACATTTTGGTGAGGAGGCTCACATCTAACTTTTCTGCACACGAAAATGTTAGAGGAAAATGCATTTTACATTAATTTTCACTGAGGGGGGCAGAAAAGCTGTTCTGCAAAGTGGAAATTTTCTGATGGAGCACAATTTGTTCAAATCTCAGGGTGCTGCAAATAATAAGAAGGAGAACAATGGAAGAGAAAAATGGTAAGAACAAACTTCTCACTCTTATGGAATCTGCCTTGTGGTAATGGAGTGAAGCAAATTAAATTTGCAAATTCAAATCAGGTCCTAAAACCATATTGAGTAAAATAAACAAATGTTGCTTTATTGAAACATTTTAATAAAACCTGAGTGTCTTAAGAATTGTGACTTCTGCATACATGGAAGACCTTAAGAAAATTTCACTGTTTTGTTTAAGGCTTTCAGATTCAGAAAGAGCTTAAATGAAATTTGGCCTGGAGCAGAATACCCTGCAGAATGTGTCTCTGTGCACTTGAATGAGTGCGTAACTGGAGTGGAGGCTCCCTTCAGCCAGCTCTCTCCACATGGGTGAATTTTACCTGGGCTGTCTCTTCCCAGAAGGCAGCAACAGCTGGTGGTGTTATGTCAGAAAATGGAAGATAACTTCAGAGGCTCAAAGTCACTCTCCAACTTCAAAGCTAGATATGTAAGACAAGTGAGGGAATGGCAGATTGCAGCAAATCAGTCTTTGATAAGTCTCCACTGGGCTGTTCAAACAAATTTGCAATTTTTACTAAATACAAGCTCGGTGTGCTTTATTGATGAGAACAGCGTGTATCTTATTTTTATGCCCAAATCTCACTGCAAGCCAATGCCACCTGGCATCAGTGCTGTCTTGAAGCTTCTCTTCAATTCATTCAAGACTCGATTTTGCAGCTGCTGATGCTTTTTGAGTGCCCCTTCCTCAACTGATTCTGTAAATATGAACTGCAGAAAGAATGCTTCCAAAAGGAATAGGATGGAATTTCACATGGGATGAGCCCTCAGCTGGCTTTTGGAAGGAGCTGAACTTAGAGGTTTCTCTTTGACTCTTCGCATCTTGTTCGGTAGCTTCAAAACCAGCAGTAGTGAGAGACTGATTTTTAATACCCCTCAGACTTCCCAGGGAGAAGTTGATGTAGTTCTGGAAAGAGCTGTTCTTTGTTCCTATGGGCCCTTTTTCCATGTGGCTGCTTCCTCGGCTGGACTGGGCTGGGCTGCTGGGTTCAGCAGGGCCACACTTTTCCATTAGCCTGTGTAACAGCTGCGCTGCTGGAATCAGCTGCTGGTGGGGTTTTGTTAACACTGTGGCCTTCCATGTCTCACCTCAAGGCTGGACAAATAAAATGGTATTAGTAATGTTATCTGATGCAACTAACAGTTCCATGCCAAGTGGAATATCTCTTGAGCTATCAGTTTGTCCAGCTGTGGTGCAGCTATTATGAAAGATCCCCAAGGATTTTCTGTAGGCATTGTGACAAGGATGGCTCTTAAATTTTATATTCAGGCATTGTCCAACTGCCACTAAGAAATAAAGGTCAGTATAGAAACTGGAGTGAAATGTGAAGGCTAAATTAAGAAGAGGAAGGTCCACAGGCAAGTTAACAACACTGTTCTGACCATCTGATGAAGACAGACATAAGCACGTCTACGTGCACACATTTGCTTTTCTGATCTGTGCAGTGTTTTTAAGTGGATCTTCAATTCTCCTAGGAAACCATCATTAGGCTAATTGAAATGCTACCTTTAAAAGCAACAAATGTCATGATACATCTTTAAAGGCTGTCAAAGAATTGAGTGACATTCATGCTAGGAAATAAGGTACAGTCTATATAAACATTTCAAGCAGTGTGAAATAAACTATACATGCTTCCAAAGCCAGTAGACTTTCCTTGTGTTTTAAACTGAGTTTTTAAATGATTTTAGAGTGTTTCCCAGCAAGGTGGGGGTAGAAGTAGGACTCAGTCCCAGAGAAGTGAATTTTTTTCCAGGGAATATTTAGCAATGATCTTTGATTGAGTTTTGATTGTTCAAATGTTCTTTGATTGTTCTTTGATGGACTTCTTTGATTCTCTTTAGAGAGCAAATGGCTCACAGAGTAGTTACTACCACTATGTGTGCCTTGTCAATTGAGATAATATTCATCTTCTTATTAAATAAGAACATGCAACTAGAAGTCTGTTATATCTTTATGGAGCTCCTTCTCTTGTTGAATGTTTTACTCATTCACACCAGGCAGCCAAATTCTCTAGTACATATTTGTGCTTTAAGATAAAAGATGCATATGTTAGAAAGAGATTTGGCCAACAGTCAGGGAACTTTACTGAAAAGGCTGATTCTTTTTCCCTGTCAATAACTAAAAAGCTCTAACAATAGCCTGATATAACTTTGCTGTCATGGTGGTATTTGGGGAAGAACTTGGGGTTTGTAAGCTATCCATGACTGTCCTTCTGAAGTGTGTTAGAGGGGATTAGAGTAGCAAACTTTTTTGTCATAGCACCTTCTTTCTTATCATGGGATGGGAATGGCATTGTCTTTCCTTCATGAGACCAGCTAAAGTCTATTTTGGCTTCCTCTGAGGATAAAACGTGGGCCCACTTTGTAAAATAATGTATTTATTCTTAGAAAGTACTAACTTTTCTTAATGGCTTGAAAATAGGCACACATTTAAATCAAATTTGGTCCATTTTTTTTTCCTACAGATGGTGCTATTTTCCCATGAAAAATCTTAAAAGTTTGAAAAATCAAATTACTTCAATGCCAATTCATTTTTAGCCCAAAGGAAAAAGCCAGGATGTTGCAAGGACTGTTAGACTATGAAGCTGTGTTGCTCTGGTAGTGGATGGAAAGCAAATGGAAGCTCCCCAGTTCCAAAGCTGTCCCTCTCCATTTTGCCCAACCAGCCTCTCAGTCTGAGCTCTGAGGTGCTGTCACATACTGGAATAGGTTCATACAGTGCTGGGATTTATTTCTGTGAAACTGAGTTTTGTTATTAAGTGCTCATGCATGCAAACAAGTGGCGAATATGGCTTACAAAAACCCAGAAAGTTCTGGATTTCTGAATCTATTTTATCCCTCATTCTTTATAATGACTCTCTCTTTTATTGCTTTTGAAATATCCTATAGTCAAAGCAGGGGAGGTGAGTGTTCATTCACCGGCCCAGGAACTAAACAAACCTGACTGTTCTCTTGAGGTACAAGTTTTATGTATTAAATGCAGTAGACAGACACTGAATACTGACAGGAACCTTGTGCTGCTCAGTCCTCCTCACTCTCCTCTTACAAAATCACAGGACTTGGGTGATGGTCAGCCTGATAATCTGTTCTGAATGATGCATTCTCACTCTACGTTTTTCTTTTCCTGCTGACAGACCATTGATTCAGTGTGCTCCTCTTAGAAAAATATCTGCAGGTATTTCTAACACGTAACACAATGTGACTGATCCAGCTCATTTCACGAGATGTGACTGCTGTGTTAGGCAGGTATAAAATTATCCATGAGGACACTCCTTATAATGACAGCCTGTTGCCCCACTTGTGCCACTCAGTACTTTATCATTTCTGGCTTGTCTTGAGTATAAATGGAGCTTGCAGTCTCCTGGATTGCTTCTCATACAGAGAGCTATTATGTGGAGAAAAAACGAATTTGATGCCTGTATTAAGTCCCCCCAAAATTTTTTACATTTAAAGTCAAAGTAAATTCTAAAAAGGCAGCAACAGCCCATATAGTGTTTTCTGTCACTTTCTGAAAATCCCATTCCTGGTGTGTGCTGTGAACAGGTCTTGTTGCTGCTGATTCAGGTTCAGTCTGAATCAGAAATTTGTCAGGAGAAATTTCTGATGCAGAACCTGGAATTTCAACAAGGCAGTGCTGATATTGGGAGGAGTTGCCCTTCTCTGGAATCACACAGTGGGAGAGCAGAAAGCAAATCTCATTTCTCCTCATTTCAGACCAGTGAGGGTTTTGTTTTGCTTTTTTTTTTTTCTTAACTCAATGTGTGTCATGGGCTGGTGAAGGCTGAATGTGTCCCTCTGTGGAGACAGTCACTGCTGGAAACAGGCTGTCACCAGCAGAGTGTGTGACCAAAACAATACAGTTTTCTTTCTTTCCTATTTTTCTTCTTTCAGAACAGCTCCTAGATGTTCTGTATACTGGCAGGCAGGAGGAAAAGCCAGATGGTGTGACAGTGGGAGAACAGTCTATTTTAGCACTAATAAAAATGGGTCTGGAGATTCATGTATGGCAGAAGAATTATAAACTGGGCATACCAGGGATAAAGCAAGATAAGCAGTGACCTTTCAGTGTTAGAGCTGCCCAGAGATGTTTTCTTCTTTTGCACTTGAAATTTAGAGTTTTAGTTTCTCCTACTGCAAAATATCTATTAAAATGATGGTAGTCCTGGTGTACAGTTTAACTCCTATTTGAAATATTATTGAGCAAAATATAATTTGGTTACAGGAAGTAAAATATTCTCCTGTTCAAAAAAGGTTTTTTTTCTACCTGCATGAGTCCTAAAACTGCTTGCTCTGCACAATTTGTATGTGTATCAAAAAAGGAATAAAAATGGATGTTGCCCCCATTCTTTGAACTTCAATGAGTTCCTGACAGTTCACTTGTCCTGGCTTGTGCAGCTCTGAGGAGTCAATAATAGCTGGAAAGGAGGGTGTCCATTGCCATCCCTGTGGGATTTCTCCCCGTGTAGCAATGTGCTTGATTTGAGGTTTTCCTCCTTGAGCATTAGGGCATGTTTCACTGTGAGGGGATGAGGCAGACTGTAGCATGGGCTCTTGTGGAAGGAAAATAATGGGATTTCTTGTTTAGTCAGTCATTAACTCTCACCTCTTCCTTTGTATTGAGGTTCCTGTAGCCCTGAGGATTTTATATCTGTCTGCAGAGCTGGTAGCTGTAACTGCTGGAGGGGATAAAGGTTGCCTAAATGAAATTATGCTTCCTCTTGAGAGACCTTTTACAGGTCAGCATAGCTAGGCCTGTCTTAACTATTTTCTTTGAAAGAATTCACTTTAAACTTCCCTGAAATTAGCACATCTGCCAGGAGGGAAGGGGATACATGAGCAAGAGGGGATGAATTGCAAAGAAGTTACCACTTCTGTTGCCCAATGCCATCAGTGTGTCTATCTTCCCATATTTCCTCTCTTTTAAAATATAGACACAGCTAATTCCCTGTAGCTATCACTTGACATCTCACAGGTTTGACATCTGCAAACTGATTTAATTAATATTTGGGCCACCTTTCACAAGTGTATAGCACTTCCAACATACAGAAGTGCCAAGCCTTTAGTTGATAAAATAAGTTGTTTCCAGAGTTTCTAAAGATAAAATTGTCTAATTAAGTCACCTTTTCTGTTTGCTTCTGATTTAGTTCTCAAACTAACACCTACAAAAGTCTGGGAAAAAAAACCCACTGTCACTTTTCTCATAAGTGTCATTACTTGAAAAGAAATGTCTGACTTTCATGGACAGTCCCATCAGGGTTAGCAGAATCTGAGATGTTGACAGAATCACTGTGGGTATTCCTGGGAGGATGCTCTCTGCCAGACTCTGCCTGCAGAGATCCTGCAGCAAATGTTTGCTGCACTTTGAGAAGTTTGGTGCAGGGCTCTGTTAACTGAGCTGTGAGAACAGCTGTGTGTTCTCTACCGCTGCTCCCAAACCGCCCTCAAGGATGGAAGAGGGGGATAACAGAAACGGTGTGGACGGAAGTAACAGAAGCCCAAATCCACTCTCATGGAAGTCTACAGGAATTTTTCTGACGACTTCATAGGAACTGAATTAAGTTGTTGGTGAGAAGCCATGTTCACAAAACTCCAGACCTCCTCTTCTATTCTACATCTGCACTGGATCTGTTGAATTTACTAGGAATAAAAGTCTAGTTTACAACATGTGGAAAATACAGGGGATGAAGGTTATGAGAAAAGCCCAACTTATTGATGTGGGAGTGGAGACCTCTTGCAAAATGAATTGTTTCAAATATACTGAAAACTTGTCCCCCCACCCCAGCATCCAAAGCCTTCCTGCATTCATAGTCCCTGACTTCATCAGTTTCACAGCATTACTTTTCAATCAGCAAACATCATAAACACAGGAAGGCAGATTTATGGCTGTTTATTAGCCAGCACCATTACTGTATTTACTGTAGTGTGAAAAAGGAAATCGGGAAAAAGTGCTATAAATCTCAGTGGCTGCAACCCAGATGCATTTATTTACTTACTGGATACTTCCCTAGTAGCTTAGCAGATGCCTGCTAGTTTACACTTATATTTTGAGCATATCAGCAGAATGCTCTAGAAGGATGGGTGTTAAAATCCTGCTGGGGTCTGTTGTGGGCACTGTTAGGAAGGAGCTACTGAAATGTGTTCCGTTTAGGGAGCTAAAACAGTTATTGAAGAAACACCAAGGTGTTAACCAATCACTGTGTGTTTACAGGGAGTATATTTATAAACTTATAAGTATATAAATATACCATCTTGCAATAACAACAGGAAGATAAAGATCTGGCTATTAAAATAATAGGAATAAAAGGAAAACTCCTGGCTTGTTAACATGACGATAGTCTCTGTTCAAAGAGGAACGACAATCCTCAAATCTTATCTAAAGTCCTGGAGCTGTAATATCCCACTTGTGCTGTGTAGGGGGGTGGTATCAGATGGGGAGTTCTGTTTCCTGCAGGCCAGACCCAAAGGTTGTACTTTACCATTGGACATATAATTGTAATTTATTCCAAGACAGTAAGTCATCCGCCCCTGGATGACCTATTTCTGTCTGCACTCAAAAAAAGTTATTGTGGACATGGCTGTTTTGTAATGTTGAAAAATGCACAAATACTTCCTTGCAGAACACTTCTGCACTGTTCTCAGTAGGCATGTCTTCTTTAAAGAACATGATTTCAGCAAATGTTGCATTGTTTAGGCCTGTTCTTTATACCTTCATTATCTAGAGAAAACTAATTAATGATTGGAAGTTAAATTGAATGTGTTTAGGCCTCAAATGTCTGAAAGATCTATTTCATTTATCAACTTTCCAATAAAAGCACAGCTTATTTTATTCAGTTCAGATTTGTGGTCAGATGTGAAAGCTGGATCTACATATGTGGTTAAAGTCCAAATGTATTTTTCCTAAAGGGAAATCAGGAATCCATTCAAGCCAATTGAAATATTTTCACAGATATTCAGTGAACCAGGAATTAAGTTCACCCCAAAACCTAAAGGGTTTTAATTTTTACTATTTTTTTATATTTACTATTGGCTCTTATTGTTAATGCTGTTTTTAAAATGAACAGTAAAATGCAAAGAGTATAAATTATAGATGAACAGTTTCAATGAGGCTGTTGATTGCAATGACTGAAATCTAATTAGGCAGTTTAAGATCTAAGTGATATTATTATTAAAGAATTATGTTAACAGAGCATTTGATCAGCCTCGTAATTTGTTTTATGTGAATTATACTTAGGAGATAATGTGATTCCAAGTGACAAAAAACTCAGTTCTGTTTCCTTCCTCTTTTTTTAGAGAAAACTAATATGGTATATTTAAATTGAAATAAATTGACAGAGCGGTCTCAGGGAAACAAAAGCACTGTTTTGGCAACTTACTTTAACTGACTTCTTATAAGTACTAATACTGACTACTGGGTTTGAGAAGACATTATGTGAAGTACTTTTAAAACAGGAACAGAAATGTGTGCAGATGAATGTATGCAAACACATGTATATTTTTACACAGGTATGCTAATTTGTTATGGTGACAAGCTTATTAGCGGTAGCCAGCAAAATGGTTGTGCCACACTACCTTTTTGACTGTGAAATCCCTAAGCATCCAATTTTTTCTTTAAAATGGTTCAGTGCATTTTCTAAACCAATGGGAGTCTATTGGGAAGACATTTATTATTTAATTTACCAGTACAGTTCATACAAATGTATGAACAGATTGGATTGCTTCCTGTGTGATGCAGCTAAGTAGCAATCATGGGGACAATGTGCTAGATAAATATATCCCTTATTTTTGGAAATTGGGTCTGTGCTTGGTGACTCTGGGAGTCAGCCTTGGTCTGGTTGTATTTAATGTTTGTGCTCCTTCTCACTGTCTGAGTTCCATCAGTCCCATCCTCCTGTCTCCTCCAGCAGAGCATCTCCTACAGAGTCAAGAGGCAATTCAGCTTATCTGGGCTAATCAGACATTACACTTTCTTGTTGCTTGTACACAGATGTTGTCTAGTGTAGATGTCCCAAATTTCACTGCAAATGTAAATTTCTGTGAACATCCTTTCCACACCTCGATGCCTGCTCCCCTTGCCTTGGATGCTGAAGTGCTCCTTTAAAGTTTAACCATGTTTGTGTCTACAGAATATGAGTCTTGTCCCACCTGCCACAGACAGCTCAGAGCATCTTGGTCAGCCCACAAAGAGAATAAGCAGTTGAAGGAACAGAAAAAGACAAAAGAGGGATCATTTTGGGTACAACTGAACACCAGGACTTAGCAAAATATTGTATTTCTGTATTGGTTTCCTTTGATTTTTACTGTGTAGCTCTTTAAGTTTGTTCCTTGGTTACTGTGAAAGTAAACCAGGTGGGATTTCAGTCTTAAAATTTCAATGTCATATAACTGTGGGTTTGTTTGAAACCAACTGTTATATTTCAGTGCACAGCCTGACGAGTACCCTGGGGAAATGGGGACAATTCCAGGGAGAAAATCCTGTTTCCAGGTTAGATATGTTGTTCTGCGGTAGCTGCTGTCTTGACCCTACTTTGGATGAAAGGACCATGTCACAGCATTTCCCTGTCCATGTCTCCCTGCCTCTCTCCCATAGACATGCCTGGGGTTCTTGAATCAGCCCCTGCAATACTCTTGAGAAAAACAGCTCCAGTTCTGCTGCTGCCTTGTGCCCCCCCAGTTTTTGGACATCCAGTCATTTTGATTTAATTGAAATATTGTTTTAAGGAGTTATTTGTAATAGATGGTCTCTGGCACATATTTATTTTTTAAGCTTTCAAACCAAACAGGGCAGGGGGTGAGGGAGCAAATCATGGGGAATGATATGGGCTTGAACAGAGAAGGACTGAGGGTGACAAACACTGCAGAGGAAAGAGAAAGTCTTGAAAAAGAAAAGGAGACAAAGCAAGCGTGACTGGATGATTCACTCTTTGTGGGGCTATTGCTTTGTGTATGTCAGGACTCACAGCAATAACCAAACCTTTATTCCTAACTCTGCCCCCTGAAATTTGTGGTGCCTTTTCTCATATGGTTCATTCTGTATCATTCCTTGAAGACAATCTCTAATGAGCCAAAATGTGCAGTATTGTTTTGAACCTATTCTTGGTTTTCTTTTCATGTCTGGAAGGATGGAAAATTAATTTTGCTCTTGATCAGGTTCAAAATCTTCCTCCCACACTGTGGAGCCTAGATGTGGTATTGGAAGATAGTGTGTTCTGGCTACAAGCATCAAAGTGAGATCCAAAGGGCAAGCAGCTTTAAACATTTAACTAGTAATAATCTGGTTCATAAAACTGACTGGGTGTTTATGGATGACAGCATTGATACTTTATGCTATTGATCTAACAGATGCAGTTAATCCTGTATTTTTAGAATATAAAAATATGCAAAAGTCATTCTTGATAGATAAAATGAAATGTCAGCCAAGTGCTTTTAAATGTTGATGTGTCAGCAGCCTTGCTATCTGTCATTAGCATTTTTTTCTTTCTATCTTAAATTTAGTCAATACTTTTCTGAGGTTGTGATCAAGTAGCATAAAACATCTTACAAATTCTGCTTGCATGTGATATATTTTGTGTTCTAGGAAGGCTCTGATGTAATAGGTGATACAGCAGCATTTGTAACTACTGGCAGATTATGGCTTAAATTAAAGGTGAATGGCCACTTTTGTTGTTTCAAGTTTTAAGCATTAAACTAAACATGCTTTTAAAGAGATTGAATTTTCATTGGTCCAAACTGAATTCTTTCCAGAAATCAGGCAATCTCTGAGGTCCCAAGCCAATCTTTTCACTGGGAATCATAAGAATCCCATAAGAATTTTCAGGTTTCCAAAACACCTTGAGATTCTTAAGCTCAGGTACAGTGGAAGAAGAATTGTTGTGTTGGTATTGAAGTGACATGTTGATAGATAGGTACCTCCTGAGTGGTGGTTTCAAATATTAAATGATGATTATCCAGAACTAACTCCAAGGCACTGATTCTTTGAAAGGGCTTTCAGTTTTGTGGGAGTAGAATGATGGGGCTGATTGCAGTTGATAAATACTGAGCTAGTAATCTGTACATTCTTTGTTCTTGACAAATAGTATAAACTAAGTTCTGGGGAAGAAGGGACCATCCTTGAATCTGAGGGCAATAGAGAGCCTGGTCGAGAGGAACTTGCTCTACGTGCTCCCTGGCTTTCCTTCCCTGAGCATCTCCCAGTTTCAGGGACACAATCCACCACTCTTCAACACCCCATGGGAGAAAACTGTTGTGAATGCATTGTGTATGGAAATTGGAGGAGAGATCCATGTCAGAAAAAGCATAGGATGTAATAAAGCAATGTGTGAGCAAGATCTGGAATTACATTTGTTTATTGTTTATGCAAGCAGTATATGATGCACCCACTTATTAAAAAATGGGAGAATAATGAAATGTTGATACTTGTAGAGCCCTAGGGAAAAAATGTAACTCTTTCCACTGGTTCTGTACCTCTTACTTTGGGTAATGTTATCTCAGAGGTCATGGGGAGAGCAGTAATTTGTACAAGAAAAAGAGCAAGCCCCAGTATGACTGTATTACAGCTTGCACTTTTAACTTTTGTTTTGCAGAAGTACCAGTCAGCTGCACAATCCCTCTCCATTTTTCTCCCCTCTAAAGGTCAGATACCACTTCTTCAGTATGTTCTCTGGCTTTTATGCAAGCAGCTTCTGCTTGAAAATTTTCGTGTGTCACTCATACATCTGTAGGGTGAAACATCTCTCTGAGGCATCTATCATTCACTTGCAGCTGTCATAAAGGTGACCTATTTCATATTAACAATCCATTTCCTTTCATTGTCACCATGAGGATATGTTCTACCTTTTCCCTTTCCTTGTCAGAAGTGTAGACTTAGGGGTTAGATTGGCGATTCTTTGAAGGTAAAAGGATGATTTTTTTGATTCCTTGCATCATTGTATTCTGTCAATTTTATTTTAATGCTGAGGAAAAATCCCCAAACAAATATTGCTTTCTGACAGAGAACACCAGAGCACTGTCATACTGAAGGATCACACTTTGTATGCAAGCTTGGTAAAATTGTTTCCATAGTGCAAAGAGTGTCATATGAATCTCATAAATTACAAGGTATCATAGCATGTTACTGGAGTTCCTTGTGGGATTTCAGTGCCTTGTGTCTTTTATATGACTTGGAATATGGTGCTGAATTGTGGACAAAAATAATTTAAAAAATCAATTTTAAGATGAGAGATCTGCTTGTTACAGAATTCTGTGTTATGCAAAAGAAGACAGTATGCATAACCTACCATGTTCCTGACATCTCTTTGAATTGTTGAGCAAAACAGTCTGTGTTCACATTTTAGGAGACACAATAATTCTCCAAAAGTTGCAATCTGTCTTTGGAGAACCCACAGGTTTGTCACTGAATTTCATTATCAATCAAGGCATTTTTGTGTGAAAAAAAGGTGCCTTGAAGAGAACTATATGTAAGAAGAGGAGGATAATCTCCAGGATAAAGATGCTGCTTATAAAGTCCTCAGCAGCTGATCAGATTTAGCTGTAGTGTGTATTGGATTAGAATTTATTTTTATTTTGGAGTTTTAAATTATTTTTTTCTCCCCTACTTCCCACTATCATTTCCTCTCAAAGTAGTTGAGAATAATATTTACTACTTATTCATTACATAAGTGATGCAGAAAATCAGTTCATCATGATGTTTGCCTAATTTTGAACTACCTAGTTTGCCTTTTTCTTTATTTGAAATAGATAAACACACGCAAGGTAATTTGGATACATCTTTGTCATGGTAAAATCTGTACTGATTTAATGTGGTTAGCTGGGTTGTGATCAGTCAGGTCACTGGCATAATAAATATGGTATTTTTTTTTCCAAAGAGAAGTGGAAACTGAGAAAGTCCTGTTGTTAGAAGAGGAAAAAAAAAAAAAATTACCTGAGAAAATAGTAGAGAGAAATTCCAGGCTTTGGGAAATACAGTTTCCATTCTTTACCTCTCCTCGTGTAACACTGATCCAGTGTAACATCATTACTCATCTGTGCACTGCCTTCGGGATTTGTTCCACCACATTCCACTGGACTTCTCGAGGGCTAATGAACCATTCACACTGACTTACCACACCAGAAACCAGGCCTAAGCAGAAATATTTTTTTTACGCTTGGCAGTCTTTATGCTGGAAAATCCAAATTAGGAAATTGTGAAGTAACTTTCAGTACTGTTGGGAAGTATAAAATTCCCATTGCTCCCTGCCTCTGACAGTACTGAGGCACTCACTGCCGTGTCAGTCCTGAATGATCATACTCTATGATTCCTTTTAGCTTTGACCTTGAGGAGATATTATGAATCACTTTAAGTTTCATGAATTTATCTTAAAATTACAAAACAATGATCACTGTGGCAAAGGATGCTACATTTGAGAGACAAAACAAAAGAAGAAAAAGGCTGACAGTGCTGGAAGCAGCAAAGCAACCACAGAAGTATTTTATCAGTAATGAGAATGTGAATTCTAGCAGTGAGATCCTACCTCTGTCTGAAACAAGAACTATCAACTGTCTGGACACAAAATTCTGATGAATTTGTGCTCTTGCCTAAGAGATACTTCATGTTTTCATGGGACAGTTTGGAGAAGTAAACAGTTCTGGCCTTATGGGGAAAGATATCCTTTGTGGTGTAAGCCAACAGCATTCCACAGAGAATGGGAGAGCAGGTTAATAGGACAAGGGGATGAAAAGAAAAGTTCATCTATTGGTAAACGTGGCATGCCTTTGCCATTGCTAGTTCATGTATACTAGAATATTTTACATTCACTGTGGGCTACAGCCCTTTCTTCTAAAGCTGCAGCTACTGTTAACGTTTCTGAAAACTAAAATGTTACTGATCAATACATGTTTTGCATTTCAGTGTTTTTCCAGCTGTGATAGCAGTATAACTGCAATGGTTGGCTGAAGTTCTTTGTCTTTTAGAAGGCAGATTAAATAATGATCATTCTTTTAACATATTCATTGAAGAATTAGCACAGCTCTAACAAAAAGTTGTCATCAGTCATATATGTTTTCTAGTGATTTGCTTTTAGGCAAACACTGTTTATGTCTGCTTAGGCTGATTTGGTTATTAGGAAACCAAAGGGAGCAAGGAGTAGTTTCCCACTTGTTCTCCTGTTTGATGTTGCTTGGACTGTCTCTCCCTGCATTGCAGGGGAGCTGAGCCTCTGACAGAATGTTTTGTGTCCTGATTCGGAAGCATTATTGGAAATCACTTTATTATCTTAGGCTCTGCACATCACTTCAAAGACAGTAAATGCTAAGATGGTGTGCAATCATCTGTCGTATCTATCAGGTAGGCAATGGATTCTCACTACGAAGCCTTTTAAATTTTGTAGCAATCTTTGAGAACCTTATCTGAGTGCATATGTGATGTGAAGGCACCTTCAGACTCAAACTGGCTCATCCCTTGAAATTCTTCACCTTACTCCAGCTGAGCTCCCCCTGAGGTCAGAAGCAGGTGAGCAGTCAGTATGTGCCTCTGTTTTCTCATTGTTTCTAGGTGCATCAATACCAGGTTTAAACACAGCAAACATCGCAGTCTGAAAGTTTATATAGCTGCTAATGCAAAATTTGTGAATCTTTAAGGAGCTGCTTTCAGTGTCTGTTCAAATGCAAACAGATGTCTACTATATTTTGATGTGGAGAAGCTTAGGAATATGTTGCTCTTCTAATTGTTCCATTCACAATATTTATTTATACTTACATAATTCTAACTGGATTTCCATATTCTGGCAGTTTTTATAATGAAATGTGATTTGTACTATTCTGTATCGTCTCAGAATGAGACTGGGATATCTGACTAAATAATGTGTGATAAACATTATTACATAAACTTGGTTGTACTTAACAGTTTGGGGCATTCAGCTGCTGTGAACAGCCATCATGGGATTCTTCAGCATGAATTCCTCATTTAAGTGAAGATGTATCTCAGTGCTTCATTATTAGGATTCAAACAAACAATTTTTGTAATTTCATTCATTCTTTTTCTCCTTCATTCTGTCTTATTCTCTCTTTTACCTTCAGGACAATCTCCGAAGTGTTCAGATTGAGAATTTGCTGTCTCATCTGTCTTTGCCTTTCCTGGTGCTTTGTGCTCTGAATGCAATTTTGCAGCGATACAATCGTCCTTTTTTGTGAGAACCATTCCTCCTCAACTTGCTTCCTCTGCATCTTCAATCTGAGCACTGTGAAAGATGCACTGAAAGTAAGGCAGAATTCCTTTATTTAGCTAGAATTTCAGGCTGGAACATTCATAGTACTTTTCCAGAAATCTTCGAAACTATTGCTTCAAGTTCCTTAGTTCTGAAGACTTTAAGCAGAAACTCAATCTTCAAACCCAAGATATGACTCAGCCATTGTGTAATTGTTTTCTGTGGTAGTAGAGAAACTGATGTTAAGTGATGTCCAACTTTAGTTACTGGACAAATACTGTTGCTGGCTGTGGAGAACAACTTCTCTTGTAGCAGCTAAAAGTTTTGAAGTTTATTATAATGTGAGGGGACGGCATATTAGATAAAACTAACAATTAATTATAATGCTAAGACAGGAAGTGTACCATTTTATTGTCGTGGCTATGGCCATCTAGTCCAATACATATCTCTGGCAGTGGCCAGTCCCCCATGAGAAAGTTGCAAGAAAACCCTAAAGCAGACAATCCTGGAATTTTATGCTCAAAAAGGGCCATCTATCCTAACCTCAGGCATGTAGAGCCTAACTTGTACCCTCAAGCAGGAAATTTTTATCTGTGATTTTTCCCTCTGTAGAAAGATTTACGTACAAGCTTTTAAACTCTACTCGATCTCACTCACTCAGTTTTTCTAAGGTACTGAAGAGGTGTGAACACAGTATGTGATCTGCAGAGTGTCAGTGGGAAATGAGAAATGGTTAAAACTACTGAAAACAGCAGTGTGCGTTTGAAGTTTGACTCCTGTCTTTCTTGCTTATTGCAAAGAGCAGACTGAAGAACCAGATGATACATGTCAGAAAAACTAAGACCCTCATCACTTTACAACAAGAAATATTGCTGATTTCCCTCTGAATGTTTAAGAAGCTATTGCAAAATATGTCCAACATTGGCTGCTCCTCTAAAAGTCTGGGCACTATCCAGGAGCAGACTCAGCAGTGTTAGCATGGTAAGAGACAGGCTTATCTCCAGGAAGTTTAGAACTGAAGAATCCTGGAAATCTCATGAGGTAAGACAATCTCTGAGAAACTCAGATACACTAGCAAAAATGAAGATGTTCAGACAAGTTTTATAAGCTTTTAGTCAATTGCTAAATTCTGATTGTTCATTTCCAAACTTTGAGTGTCATATAAACCTGTGCCTTTTGCTAAAAGTGTGACCACTGTCATGCCTGTCATACAAGAGAAAATAGCAGATACACCATGAGGCCAAAAAGGCATAAACACGAGAAAGTCTCTAAACCATGGCAGTGATCGTAAGGGCTTTTACTGGCACAGATCATCAGCTGTCTTAGAGCTGCTAGACTCTGCTCGCTTTCCAATTTCTCCTTGCAGCTGGTGGGAATTTGGACAGCTGAGGATCTAGACAGGGACTGGGGCAGAAAAGCTGTGCAGCCCTTTAGCACTGTGAGTTTGTTTTGCAGTCCAGCACTGCCCGGTGATCGCAGCCTGCAGAGCTGAGGGATGTGGCCGTACACGTAACATCAAACACGTGCATTTGTGTGGCCTTTGGGTGGAAAGCATTCAACCCTCCTTTATTAGTTGTGCCTTTCAAAAGGTATCTTTTGAGGCATCTTTGAGTAAAGGATAATTTAATTCTCTCGCTCACCTTCAAAAATTAACTTTAAATCTCAGAAATGGGGAAAGCTCCTGACCTTCTTGCTTATAGACAGGGCATGTTTTCTTGAGGGATCAGATGCCTAGAAGCTTTCACAATGTGCACGAAACAACTTATGACAGAATAACAAGCTGCCCTGTGCCATCACGGCAGCTGGCAGTGAGTCATTGCTTCTGGCCTTGTAATGCAGACCTTGCGTGTCTGGGAAATAATGCCCAGCCAAGTGTGATTGCAGCCTATTATTAAGGCTTTATTTGTGAAATTGGTATAGCTGAGGTCAAACATCTTTCTACTTTCACATAGTGCTTTTAGACAGCTTTCAATAAAGATTTCATTATACCCTTACTATGAAGATATTTTATCTCTTATACAAATTGCTGGTTAATTACTGAGTTGTTTTTCACATCTGATTCAGCTTTTGAGTAAGACAGTATGACATGGAGCCAGAGGCAACACTGACTACAGAAAAAATGGTGTTTCAGCTTTAAACTTAAACTGAGTACAAGAATTTCTGAAACAGATGAATGCAGCCTAAGAGTTACTGTAGGTAGTGAAATGCATTGTCTGGAGAGTGAAGTTATTTAGAAACAGTGGTTTACCTGCGGGTCTTCAGGTGATGTGTTTTGTTGGCTTCCTTAGTGTTCTAGATTCGCTTTGTGTGATAAGGAGGTAGAAAATTATTTTAATTGTAATGTTAACCAGTTCAGAATTGTTCTTTGATTTGTGGGCTGTATAATATCTTGCCATAATGAATGGGAAACCTCAAACTCCTGAACAGAGGAGGATGAAGTGGTGTCCTTACTTTCAGAGTGGTTTCTTAAGGTCAAGGACAGAGAACTGGGTACAGTGATATTTTAAAGTATCCTAGGATTACTGTCAGAGATACCTTATCTGTGCTGACTTTCTCCAGATGTTCTTATTTCTGTTGACTGCAGAAGGAATCTGCACAGTGGGCACTGAGGTTTAGATGGGACTAGTTAAGAGAAATTCCCTTTTTCCCTGTTGAAAGACCACAGAACCTTGTGTAGCTGTATCTCAGTCACAGAGAAAATCCAATAAGCCAATAAGAATATTAATGTGAGTGAAATCTCTGGGATTAAGTCCTGAATTTCAGTTGAGTCCAAATTCTTACTTTTACAAAATGTTGATATGTCTTTTTCCTTAAAGGAACTGGACAGTTGTAGCAAGGTACTGGCAAACATTTTAGAAAAGTATGCTGTGATAGTAACCTTGTACGGAAATACGACTTCCAGCATTTCACCTGCCAGAGAAAACTTGGCAAGTCTTCTAATTTGGTCAGTGAATGTTGCTAAGGGGAAAATTAATTTGAGATATTCATAGCTCAGCAGAAAGCACTCTTGGTCCCTCAGCTGTGTACTCTGGAAGGGAAATATTCAAATAAATAAAATAAACTCAGCATTTTGTATTTACAACAAAAGGAGAGGAACTCAGAAGGTCTCTCACAGGCTGGTAATTCTCGGATTTCCTTTTTCACATATCATTGCTTAAGTAATACTTTTTGTAGAAGTACCAAGATGACTTTTACATCACCGAAACTTGTCTTTGTCTCTGTTTTATACTGTTATGAATTATGAACGAATCAAGTTCTCAGTATTTGCCAGGGGAAGTTGTCACTGGTGTCAGTTCATGTAGCCCCTTGATAATCTGTGAAGAAAGGTTTGCCATTTTGTTGGGGAAATTAATGAAGGAGGCAATCTAAATTCTTACCTCTGCATAAACAAAAAACAAGAAAACCACAAAGAAACCAACCAACCTAAAACCAACAAACAAACAAAAATTAAATCCAAGTGTCTAAGTTATGCATCTTATGCAGAGAGTGATGATTTGCCATAAACAGTGACCTTGTGATGTCCTAAAACCAGTTGCAAGTAAATAAAATAAACCTCAAACAGAGAAAGCCTAAACCCCAGAACACATTGTTTGGGGAAGAGGTATTTCCTTCCATACTGAATGTTTCAGCCGCCACTGTGCTCAAGAATTTAAGTTTCCAATGTCTTTGCACCCATAGAATTATCTTGCACTAATGCAACAATATGTAAGTTGTTGTTCCAAAAATCCTGGGCCCAACTCCAGATTCATCATGTGAACTTGAAAAAGCCAACATGCTTTGGAGTTACAAAAATAGTACTGGATTATTTATTTATATAGCACCCATAAATTTACAGGTTGCTTTACACTCCAGAAATAAATTCTAGTCCCTGGAAGGGTGGTGCCACAGTGAATTCTGGCTGCTAGGTTTAAATAAAAAAGAAGAAAAACTCTAATAAATTCAGAGAATTAAAAAAAAACCAAACAAAAAAACTCATTACCAATCTCTGATATCCTCTGTATTTTAAGTATTTCTGCAGTGAATTAATTTAATTTCTAGTCTAAATACAAGGCAGAGAAGAATTGCCCCAATACCTCCTAAAAAAAGCGTTAAACTCGCACCCTGGAAGCAGAGAACTGAACCATCTGTTGCTGGGTTGTTGAATCCATGTCAAACTCGGCAGCATGTGAGAGTGACGTACAGTGCAGAGTACGGAACAGGGCAGATATTTTTGGTGACATCTGGATGCTTTTTATCTGCTACAAAAACAAGGATTTTGGGGACAACAAACTCTTAATCATATGCATTTACCGCTGCAAAACCACCATGGTGTTTGCTCCTCTGGTTGCATATTTCTCTTCAAAAGCCCCACTCTGATGAGGGAGAAAGTTCTAACACGATATAGAATTTCTTTACGTCCTTGATTTTTATTTCTCTTGCTCATTTTCTTAATGAGTTTGATAAGGTGGCCAACCCCACCCATCTTTTCTGACTAATTCACTTTGGGCTCAGCAGCTTGTCCCTGATATCCATCATCAGTGTTCCTGCTGCCTGACATGGAGCATGTTGACACTTTATGGTTAGAGCTCAAATACAAGAAAAAAAAAAGAAGAAAAAAGAAGCCCAGTTGGATGAAATTTGGAGACTTGCTACTGCAGCATACCTTGGTCATATTTAACCTTCTTATGCCTGACACTTGCTACAAATTTACTGTTCCGGAAGGATTGGTGGTAGTTCTGTGCTGACTTTATTGGTGTGACAGTGACAAAATCCCAGGGATTTCATTGGAGAAATCTGTAATAAAAGTTTCTCTTAGCTTTAAAATTGTACTTTGAGGTGGCTGAGGGTTTTGTGTTGTTGTTTTCTTTTCACAGTGGCATAATTACTGGTCATAGTCCATGTGAGAAATCAATGCAAGCACCTGCAGAGGAAGTGGTCTCCATACGCTGTATGGGAGATCTCAGAATAGCTCCTTTACTGTTAATCACCTGTCACTTCACTTAGGTTTGGATTTAAAGAAAAGTAAGAGACATCTGGTTCTTACTTTGAATTCTCCATGGGAAACACAATAGCAATAATTTCACTGAAGGAGGCTGTCTAGCATCATCTAGTAATGATGGGACTATTTTGGGTTTACTTAACTGTGCAGTGGGTGCTTTTCTTCTGCAGGTAGTGGTGTCTCAGATTTTGGTGTACATTTCTTATCCTGTCCAGACTTGTTTTAAGTCTTGAATGAAGAATTAAACCAAAAAGCTCAAAGTACTGTGGGATTTTTATACTTCAGTCAGGTCATTTATGGACCTCAGTTAAGGACAGTAAAGGTACAAGTCAAATGGTTTTTCATTCATAATCGTTAGGACCTGGTTCTAGTTGTGGTCTCACGTGATTATGCCAAAACAAGACAGGAATTCTCTTTGTGAAGGAGTGACTTGAAACCAGTTCTTTATTCTGTCTGATATTTATGCCAGAAACACAGTTTTCCCCCCTCACAGGACTTTGGTTTTGCTTGAATAAAAAAAATGAGTCAGCAACCTTGGGAACTGGTCCAGTGGAATGACTGTGACTGACATTTGACGGTCAGTCTGACCTTTACCAGTTCTTCATGTCATTGCCATTAAGTGGTTGCTCACAAGGCTCTGAACAGGGCCAGTCTCAAATCCCCTCCACTCTGAATCATTCTTTATTCTCTTCTTGGAAACATTCCTTCTTTGCTTTGTTGATATCTGGTGTTTCGTTCTTAAATGAAAACAATGATGATAAAAATAATACGATTCAGGGTTAAAACATTGTGTCAGACAAATTAGGTTCTGAATGGTTAGTAGGAAGAACTAGTACTTCTTTGTGGTGCTGTTCTGGGCTACTAAATACTGAGAGAATGATGGACTTTGGATGCCTGATCTGTGTTGTCTTATTCTGCATTCTCTGGACAGCAGAAATCATAATGAAGAAATTACTCAACTTTCAATACTTGTTTTAAATAGGCATTGGCATCAATAATGAATCCTGTTGCTTGTGTGCTTACTATTTGTATTTAGGAACTCACTAACTTAGATTGTATGGGGTTTTAGGAGTGGCAAGGTATTAGATTTAAAATCCACTGGACTTTACATGTAGAGATGGCTCTTTGATCAAACTGATCAGGTATATAAATCCTGGAAGCACATCACTACATTAAAACAGTTTTGGTTTGGGAGCTATATATTATTAGTGCTTCTGCTATAGAAGATGTGGACACCCTAAGGTCTGTTAAGGACAAAGAAATAAGGAGAAAAAGATAGCAAGAAGGGTTTAATATGCAGGAGATATAGGCTCATTGCACTTCATAGCAGAAATGCCAGGGTCTGGCTTGTCATTCTTGGTCACTCATTTGATGTGTTCCTGAGCAATGTGATGATGTGTATGTGAACACTGAACATTATCTACATACCAACTCTCTATTCAGTGGGAGGTCTCATATTGGCACTATTTTTTATTGAGCTTGTTGGAGCTAACGGTAATTCCTCTAGCAATGTGTAAAAATAAGTGAAATTATATTTCAGTATGGAGCCGACATCTCTGGATGCCAAAACAGTTATTGTTTTGTGTGAGGAGTCAGAATGTGCCAAAATTTCTTTCTCTTCTCTTTTCTTCTCTGTTATTAAAGCTCATTGAAAGCTAAAAAAAGTAGAATGTCGTGTCAAGAAGAATAATTATTAATCTTGGATTTAAAAACTTCAACAGATCAGTGTCACATTGCAAAAGGAAAAGCTATCTCTTCAGCAAAATTATATCTGTTGGGAAGAACACTTTGCTGAGGAACTCCTCTAAGTATATAGAACTGAATCTTGCTCCTCAGAACTGTCCAGTCTAGTTTGCACTTCACATCCACTCATCCAAAGAAACCCACAGACAGAACAAAATGCTGGGATACCCACTGGTAGGTACTATGCAGTAAGCAGCGCTGTCTCACAACATTTGCAACCTCAAAAACAAGGAGAAAAACAGACTGAGAAGACAGAACTGTGTGTTTCATCAAAAAAGCCCTCGTGAGTCATGAAGTCAGGCCAAGTACAGTGAGGGTAGAAATGGGGGAGGGCTGAGTCACACACTTGCTGTAGTGCAGGGGTAGGGCTCCAGTGCTTTACCCATTGAGCTCCAATGGATTTATCTGTGCTGCTGCCTTCACACCACCAATGTGCCCTTTGCACTTATGGACTTGCCAGTCTGGCCCCAGGGGTGTTGCCATGGGATCTGTGCCTGACTCTCCAGGAGGGACAAGAGGATGCAGGCTTTCTGGCCAACAAGGAAAGAACCCCGATAAAAAGTACCTGATCCTGAGGAACAGCTGAGTTCTCAACAGTGTTTAAGGTGTAAATGTAAGGAAAGCATTTAATAGAGAGCAATGGGAGGTGTATTAGAGTTTAAGGATTTCCTTTAGAACATGAACACTGTTCTGAGCAAATTATTCTGAGCCATCGCTACTCCCAGTTCTTCCTGCATTTCATTTCTCCAACTCCTACTCTTTGTTTTGTTAGAAAAGTAGAAGTTAACTGTTAGGCCATTGTGTTCTTCAAAATGAGTCAATTCTGCCATCTCCAACAGAGTTCAGTTTGAGTTTAGCTTCTGACTAAGATGAAGTACAATTAAAATGGGGAAAGTGGCACAGTGCTTAGTACTGTGTCTGCTAATTGCTGCTGTACTTTCATTTCTTGTGACAGCTCTCCATGATACATTTATCACTCTGGTGGGTTCCCCCCACCTTTAGCAGCTTTTCCTTAGATTAATTTCTGAGTGTTGCTGCACATTGGTGTGCTGAGCACTTGGAACAATTTGCAACTATTCAGTCTGGTCCTGAGTTTGCTACTCTAAAAGTTCACATTTGATCTTCTGCCTCTTGTAATCACAGGAGGAGATGTGGCTTTGTTGCTGCTTTCATGTTCTCCATTTCCCCCTCTCCTCTCTCTTCTCATGCCCTTCAAGCAAATTGTTCCAGCCTGAGTGAATTGCAGTGCTGCAAAGTATGAGGTAGGAGGGATGCCATGGAGGTAAAACACAGGGAGAAAAGACTAAGAAAGCAAAGCTAAATATTACTTACTTCCATCGTGATTGGAGTAATTTGTTTCAGTCACTCTTGCATTTCTTGTCTACTCTTCTCAGAAAATTTTGCAACTCTGAAGTTGTCCCCAGACTTTCAGTATTTAAAATCAGTGTTGGGATTCCAAAATGTAAATCCAAAATTAAAACTTGCAAAAGTTCAGAATAGTCAAACATGTGAAGCCAATGTGATCTGATTTTATACCTTTATTATGGTCTTTGTTATTTTGTTGATATTAGAGCAAGGAATGCCTATAGGTGTGTTCTGTGGTCCTGTGGAGTAAAACCAATTCTTGCTTTTAGGATTTAATTAACCTTCAGAAATAAAACAGACAAAATAGGTAAAGTGGGGAGATTAGAGATTATGAAGATAATAAAGAGTAATTTAATTCTTTAAGTCAGCTAGGAAATCTGAGACTAGATCTTTTGAATCTCATTCTAGTATCTTAGCCACCTTTTTCTCTCCTATTTACATCTCAGGTTTTGTGTCAACCTTCCCTACTTCTGCTCTGTTCTGGACTAAAGAATCAAATAATCAGATGACAGTCTTGAAAATTTATCCTCCTTGAAATTTGTGGCCAAACTTGTATTAGCTCCAGGAATTAACTTTGCTTTTTTTTTTATGGGAAGAGCAGTAATCTCAGGATTTGGTTAGGAGAAAAATGTTACTGAATGAACTGCAAGATCCCCTCATTCCATGGGCAAGACCAGCTGTAGAGCCAAAGGGTCTATCCCTCATTTTAGGAAGAAATACCAGACCAAATTCTGGTGTATCTCTGCTGATTTTTGTGCTTAAATTTCATTCTCCACTAATGATTCATTTGGTAAAGCCGTCTGCCCACAGAAGTGCCTGAATCAAACAGTTATTCCTACACAGATCACAAACTGAAAATGGGAGAAGCAGGCATTCTGTCAATGGTTAAATGACTAATTTGACAGTAGGCCATTCTTCTAAGAGTAAAATGCTCCCAGAGCAATGAGTGGGCTCAAAGGGAGGCTGAGGCCATATACGATGCCAAGAGCTACACATGGTTCTCACATAAATATGTCCTTAATAGTTACTCTTAATACTTCATTGATTGATAGGTCATAAATTTATAACACTAAAAGTGCAGAGATAAGGAAACAAAAGGAGTTTCAGAAACGGAATGAAAGCCAGGGAAGTTTTCCAGTTGTACAGATCTATATTTTTCTTTGTAGTTCAAATTCTTGAGCTTGCCAGAGTAGTGAATAAGAACCTTCTGTCCTTGTCCAGTAAATATCTTGATAATCTGTAGAAAGAGCAGGCATGGAAAGCTGATGCAGCTCCATGTTCACATGTCCCTCTGCTGATAACAGAAGAAGGGCTGGGCTAACACAAACACATGGTTAGGAGTTCCAGTGACATGATCCTTTTCCAAAAGGAAATTCAACACAGTAAAATTCCATCTATTTTAATCCATATCTGAGCTATCAATCATATGCTGCTTGTAGGCAAGGATTAGAATGCAGAAGAAGTGAGTAGCTGTGCTGCTCCCACTGTAACTGAAACATGGAAATATAGGACTTTCAGGGTCAAAATTCAGATAAAGAACTTGTGTGCCGTTTAGGAATCCACATAAATGTCCAGATTTTTTAAAGAATTTGTCAGTAAACACTGGCTTTATCAGATAATATGAAGCATTTTTGGGAATTTGGCTCTCCCACAGGTGTTTGAAAGGGAGCTGATTCCTTTTGAAAGATGCGTGCATAGACATTCCTTGGAAAAAGCCTGAGCAAATACATAATAACCCCAAGGTTTGTTTTACGCTTTATTTTTTGTTAAAGCCTCAGGAAGGGATCTGCTCCAGCCACGTCTTGCTGCCCACGCGGGGGCGCCCGCGGCAGCGCCCCGAGCCCCGCACGCCGCGGTTCCCAAAATCCCGGCTCCGCAAGGAGCTCCGCAGTGCGCGAGGGTCCGTCTGGAGCAGGGGCGTTCGGTCTGGGTGTCAGCGTCCTCACCCTACCAGAGCTGCCGCAGCTGCATCAGGCTTTCGAGGTCTTGAACTCAGCTATATTTTCTCTCTCCATGAACTGGCAGTTTAAAAAGTACTTTGTCAATATCGAATCTTTCCCGAGATATATTAATCTTTGATATCCAAGCAACCTGAATCCTCACCTGTTTTTTCATCCCTGTCTCTTTATTATGCCTTCTCATATTTGCTAGTTGTAGGACTGTTTTCTTCCCCTTTTTGCATCTCTTTTGGCTCACCAAACATCTTTCAGCAGAATCACAGTTTGTGTGCCTGTGTTGCACTTAGAAACTCCTATCTGCTCTCAAAAACCCTTATTCAGAAAGATTTCTCTCTCCCATGCTTCTTCCATCCTCTCTGGTCAGAGTATCCTTTTGTTTTATTCATGCCAATGGATGTACAGGTAGTGCCACGGAATTTATCGAGGCATTTCACACAAAGGTAAAAACAAAAGGGCAGGGCCAGGGATAGCTGATGGGTATAAGCTGGATTTTACATGGTTTGCAGGTGTATTGCTCAGGCAAACCCACAAACTATAAATACAACCAAGCTTCCTAAACTTTTTGTTGGTTAAAAAGTGCTCCAAATTCTTCATGTTATGATGTAGGCTGTTGGGTCTCAGTTTTTTTTTCAAGAGTCCTTCTTTTCAGATCTTAATTCTCCCTTAATGAAAGCACAAGGCTTGGCTCTTAGTTCCATATGTCTTTATAAGCCCACACCCTGAACACAAAATAGTGTTGAAGATCACTCCCTTGTCTTATCCTGCCAAACACAAACTTTAAAGAGGTTTGGGATATGGATGTTCTTTTGTCCTGCTCAACAGACCCCTGACTGAGATAATATCCTTAGGGTTATGAAGTATTATTGAAAGGAAGCACAAGAACACTGTGCTCTAGTTCTGCATGTGGCTTTAATTATAGATTCTCCTGAATCCTTTTCATACCTGCTCTTAAAGTTTTTTTTCGTGGAATTTCTTCCACTCTGTAATGATTCTCTTCAAATGAGTTTTAAAAATGCTATATAGGACCTAACTATACAGAATTAAGAGATCCTGATATTACTTTTCATCTTCTCATTTCTAATTCAGCCTGACAAACTGTGCAGAATAGCTTGAAGAACTGGGGCCTCTTCCTCATGAAAGTGCCTATAAATTAAAAGCAAAGGAGTTTGAGCTGCTTTTCATTATCTTACATCCAATGGCTGAATTTACACACCAAACAAAACAGTATCATCATCTTACAAAATAATGTTTGGGGAAAACACTTGTTTCAGAATTATTTTTTTTGTGCTCAGTAATAGCAGCACTTCATTTCTTCTAGATAAATATTAATACACTGTAAACCAAGAAAGCCCAGGGTCTGAGGCCCTTCAGCAAAGAATCTCTCATTTTCTATGATGATTTCTTTTTCCTGAGCTGTTTTATAAGTTTTAACCACTGAGGGAGTTAAGAACCTAAAAAGAAAATATTTTTGAATACTGGAAGGAGATCAGTTTCCTTTCCCTAGACATGATGTTACTCAGTGCAAACTACAGCCTTAAGTAAAAACAAAGTGTGCATTGAGAAATACTCTGCAGAACAGCTGCATTTCTGAAATGTTGTAGGCAGGGAAAGTTCTACCCCTGGACTCCCTTCAGGTGTCTCAGAAGTTTCTGGTGCCCTGGTGCTAAAAGGATATTAGAAAAAAATCTGCTTAAAAATTGTCTGCCAGAAAAGTCTTACTTTTAGGAAAACACACCCTCCCCACACCCCCTTAAATTCTTAAGTACTCTTTAGAATCAAGGAACGAATCTGAAGATGAGGTGGGAACTCTACTGTCCTAGAAACTGGGCTGTGTCAGGAAAAAATCATTGTGTCTGATTTGGTTTTATATTTTTTTAATGATGACATTTCATTGAGAGACCAATTAATTCATTGCTCATAACAGTGATTACTGCTATATGCCAATCTAAATTTTCCCAAACAACCCCTGTGACTTCAGTACATCTGCTTTTACAGATGTTTGTTATGCTGAGTGCAGGGGCCAGATATTTCAGGATGAAGAGGGGTAGTTTCAAAAGAGCAGAAGTTGTTATGCCTCCAGCTGAAACTGGAATGGATTACACAGTAAACTGGTATTTTCCGTGTCAGTTTTGGACAAGATAACTTGTCCAAAATTATGTAGGAAACTGAGGCTAGAAAGTAAGAAATAATTTGTTGGCTTTAATGCTGTTGTACTAGTTCTTATCAACTGCCCCTAAGTCTCTAACATTACAGTTCCTCACCTGGCTATTTCAGCATTATTGAGGAGCTACTTCTTAGTCCTTTTCCTGAATTGAACTTGTTTGCAGAGGTGAAATGGTTTGCTAAATAAAGCAAATTCAGAAGTGTTCCTATCCCCAACCAATTCAGACATAGTACAGGAAGAATAAGATGAAGCTCTAAAAACTTATTTTGCACTCATTAATGGAATTTTCATTTGATACAGAGTCATTGCACAGTTCTGTGGCAGGCTAAGAGAGAAATGAGTACAAGCAAAGTGGCCTAAAATGTCCACTGTAAAACTGTTAAACTAAGGGAATTGTGTAAAATTTGGTTGTTGTACTTGGCTGGCTTTACATGTACTTTTTTCAGTTTTGATTTGAGTTGTGGTTTTAACTGTGTTTAGAACTGGGCCAGAACCACAACCGTGGCTCCAAATACCCACAAATCCTGGCCCAGATCTGAATTTTTCATGTCGAGTTCATTTCTGATTCAAAAGAACCCCCCAATTCGGGCAAAATTCTATCAAAACCACTAAACTCCACTGGCTGGAGTGCCAAGCCACAGTTCAGCCCAGGTTTGTTTGAAAATGACTAAAAACTGGTCACAGATTCTGTTGAATGTGATCCAAAATTGAATTATAGTATTTAGAAACTTCAGCAAACTGAGGCAGAACTCAGTAGTTGCAATAAAACCAAAATTGAAAGAGTATTGTGAGGTCTTAATTTCTTTTTGTGGACATTTCTTGCAGTTCAGCAAACCCATTCTGAGAACTGCACTGGTTCAGGGGAACTGGTAGTTCAGAGAACTTGTGTGCTTGAGAGTAATTCTTAAAGAGCTGAAAGCAATGATGGAAATGTATCAGTTTCCCCTCTTATGCTTTTTCCATTTTTAGTGGAGTTGCTCTTGTTCTGTTCTGCCTTCTGCACAATTAAAATAAAAGCCTTTGAAGTGTCTGAATTTGCATATTTTATTTTTTTCCAGAGACTTTGTCACAGCCTCTTATGGAAGTGATAGCATTAAAATGGAGCAGCACAATGAATTCCAGGAAGCGAGTAATCTTCATTAAGCTTGTTTATTTGCAGGAGCTCCATTAAATTAAGAATGCTTATCAGGCTATGTCTGCACTGATGAAACCAGTTGTGCTGTTTGCCTTGAGGGATTGGTTCCCTACCTGACACCTCAGGGTCCTGGATTTTAGTCATGTCTTTGGCAAACCCAGTAGATCATCAGGTCAAAACTGACATTTAACCTATAGTACAAGATCGGTCTTTATAGTAATTTTTACATATTTTGTATTTTACAGATTAAGAAATAGGGTTACAGCCCAATGCATGACTTAAAACAGGTGAAACTTGGTTTAAAGATATTTTTGTTGTGGTAAGGGCAGGTGTAGTTTTGGACTGATCCAGTCTGAGGTGTGAGTGCTGGCACGTTCTCTTAAAATCAGAAGCAAAAGAGAGAGATTAGTCAATTCTGAATTAAACAAATGGCAGAATTCCAGTCTAATACCTTGAAAAGAAAGTCATAAAACATGAAAGAAATTTTAATTTCTCCCATGTGTATTTAACGATGACTGTAAGTCAGTGGTGAGGTTCTTCTCCAAATAATTTAGGTAGAAATTTACATTTTTTTGAAATGCCAATGAAAGTAATTTTGATGTGTTTGAATTCTCCTGCACTGCAACACAAATATTTGGAAATATTCACCCCTCTGAAAAGGTCATTGTTGTGGTGAGTTGGATACATTATTAGCTACAGATAGGAGGCCTCCAAAAAAGGGCTCCCCATAAAGACATTTGTGCTCTCATGTAATTAACCCAATGGCATTTGGTTCCAGAAAAGCCTTTCTGCTACATAATGACAAGAGAAATGATATGTTAGTGAAGATCTGGGAAGATATAAATACACATCTGCTTGTATTTGCTTTCCTGGCATGACCCATCAGGTTGCTCTTTAGGATTAAAATTAAAAATGTAAGGAATTGAAGATTTTGCTGAAGAAAAAAAAAAACCAACCAACCAAACAAAAAAAAACCCCACTCATCTCTTCTCCTAATTGAAAATGTAGAATGACATAATGGAGAGAAGCTGAACTTGTAAATACTTTGGGTTTGTATTTCTATTGCAAGAGCTGTGTGTGTGCTGTTGTGTGTATGTATCAATTATAAATATATATCTGCTTTTGCAGTGACAGACTATTTTAAGGTGGCTCAAACAGTTATTGGTACCAAACTGCTTCATAATGAATGTCTGGGAAACTGTGATGACAGATCAAAGGATCAGCATTTTAGGTTTCCATTCCTGGTGTATCTAGTTTAGATTGACTGTAAATAAAGTTCTAGTCAAGTTCCAAATGAGCAAGGCAGGGTCTTACAGGGTAGGGTAGCATTATCTTGGGAATATTGCTGAAACATCCTTCTGGAGGGGGCTGATCTGTGAGAATTGTGGAGAGATTTGTAAGCCTTGATTTTTAGTGAAGATTGCCTAAAGCAATATTAATTGAATATGCATCTTTCTGATAAACATACTGTACTTCTGAAACTGTTGTCATCAACATGACAACAAATGAGTGTGGAAAAATAAAATCCTTGAGCAAAAGGCAGATTTGCTGATGAGAAACTCCATTGGGAAGTCTGGAGCTTGCCATCCCATTTGCAAACAACTGCGCCCATGTGGCTGTGTCAGGCGGACTCTGTGTCTGCCTTTGTGTCACAGTGAAGGAGGGAAGAAGATGAAAAGTGATGGCAACAAAATAAATATGCAAAAAGGAGGAATCTGATCCAGGGACAGGAGCTGTAGGTTTGGGTTTAATGTTATGGATTAGTCTGTTACAGTTTGTTTCCTCTTTAGGATGTTTTTTACCAGTTGCTTTTCTGGTGTGTGTGGTCTTCACTCAGCAGAGCTTGTGTCATCCTTTTCATCTGGTTGTAAAGAAGTTTTTTGGCTACATATACCTTTGCTACAAGGATCTTGAATGATATTTCTTCAGGGTTTCTGAACTACATGAAATATGGAGCTGAGAAGAATGCACTTACAAAGGTTTAGGTTTCATTTAAATTTGCAGGGACTTGGTTGCACTGGTCTTCCATGTAATTTAGAAAATCTATAATGATTTGGAAGTAAGGATAGAGAAATCCAAGCCTCTACACTGCACTTGAATGAGGACTGTACTTACTAACACCATAACTAGAGTGAATTTGAAAGATCTACTTCTCCCTGTTCCTTCTGCCTTTGTACAGATGTGTATGCTGTAAAAGTTATTTATAGGATTCATTTAAATTCCACATTTTTTCCCAGTACATTTTCCACCTTCTTTTTCACAGTACTTACTTGTAAAATCAATAGTCTCAAACAGCTTTACTTTTTAAACTCCCCCTACCTTCCTTTAAAGCTTGGAGGGTTCTATGTGTTTCCATGGAGCCACTTCTAAGCAGATAGAAACAAACTCAAGCACAAAAGTTCATTTTTAAGGAAAGCCAGTGCTGGTTTATACTATGAAGAGCCTAATCACGCTTGGCTTCTGCAGGTGCAGTGTTTAAAATGAAGCTGTCAATATTCAAAACACCTGGTGCATATTTTTGTTGCAGATAGGAGGTTCTACACCGTAACTGGGTTAAATACCCTGGGAAAAGGACTTCATGGTCTACTGCAGATTTGTTTTTAATACTTCTCTCCTTTCATAAGGTGTTTCACAGCATCCAAATATCAGGATTATTGTTACTTTGACCTATGAGGAAAAAGTACCTAAAGCTGGAAAAATGAGGTAACATCAAAGCATTCATTACAATTACATGAATATTAATTAAGAAGAATAAATGGGTTTTGAAGGTTTCTGTGCAGAGAGGTTTATTCTAAAAGCAGTGATCAGGATCCTTAAGTGCTGTTCCTCTGGTGAAGAACAGTAGAACTGACTTCGTTTACACTTAAGGCTTTGCCTCCTTTCTTCAGCAATTCCCATGTAATAACAAAACAGTGACAAAGCTGAATTTGACTCATAACAGAATCAAGATTTCTCTTGATTTCAGATTTACCAAAACAGTGGCTGGACAGTTGCCTTAGTTCACTACAGATATATGAGCTATATTCACAGTTGTTTCCTCAGTGTGGGTTTGATTTCAACAAATCTGTAATTCAGAGCTCGTCAAGCTCCTTTGTGATTGACTTAATCTTTCACAGAAGGATCTCATGGATTTATAGCTGAGATCTTGACTTTGTCTTAAAAAGCTTTTTTATTTCTTGGAGTTTCCTTTACCAATGCCCCTACCAAGAAAAGAAAGCAAATAGTGGATTTCTTACAACTGCTCAGCATAACACAGGGAAATCTTCAGTACACAGAGAAATGATAATGCTTGGACTTTTTTTCTTATCCTCTTTTTTTCTTTCCCCCCCCCCCCCCCCCCCTCAAATTGGATTTATATTTGGCTCTGATTCTCATGTTACTTTCTTCTTCAAGCTGCCAAAAGTCTTCAACTGTGGTAATGAAGATTAAATGGCAAATTTCTGGCAAACATCACAGAGCTTTGTTTTCAATGAAGAATCAAATCTATCCTCTGATTAACAGGAGAATCACTTTGCTTGCACTATCATTTATGTTCATAGTTCTTGGATTTGTTGTCATTTGCACATAGAAACATAACATTTGCATATGCAAATAGTGTGTTTGAGTGTCTTGTGCTTTGAAAACAGTACACAAGGTACAATACCCACAGTGGTCTGAAGAACAAACACATAGAATTAAACTGGTAGCTGGTAAAGAGAAGAATGACTGAATAATTACGGCATATGTGCAAATACTCTGAGGGAATCGAGAACATTATGTTAAATACCTGTTGTTGTTGGGGTCAGCCATAAAATCCTCATCTGCTGTTCCACGGGACCCAGTCCATCACTCACGTACTTTTATGTGGGAGGAGAAAGAACTGACACTGAACTGACGGCCTGGCTGAGCATCAAAGTAGTTTGCAAAAGCCCTGCTGATTGTGCTGATTCAAAGAATTAATTATTTTACATTTGCTAAAATCAAAGCAAGTTCTGACATTAATGAGAACAGGAAAGAGGAAAGCAGAGGACAGTAGGACCAGTGGACATTAGCACTGATGTTGGTTACCCCACGCCACAGGAACTGCTCCTTTCAACTCTCTTAAAAGTGCACACAGACTGTGCATAGAATGTCTTTGTGAAGGAGGCTTTGATGTGTCAATGAACCTGACCTGTTTGCTGTGTTTTAGTGGAAACACAAGACGTGAGACATCAGAGACAGATGGTAGGAAACGGACTCTCAGGGCAGAAAAACTAGAGAGAGCACAGATATGCCTGAATGACCAAAATGAAAATCTGAGCTCCATGTGTCTTTCCATTAAGAAGTATTGCAGGTCAGGATCTTCTTTTATTTCTTAGAGGGTTAGAACAAACTCCCCTGCTTGCTTCCCCTTTTCCCTGCCCTGATGACCTGGAGAGGAAGCCATCATTGCAGAGAGCAGAATTCTGGAGGGAAATTCATGTGGAACACAGTACCAGGCTGAGAGAGGATCTTGAGTATGCTGCTCTCTGGGCAGTCCAGCTTGAATTTACATGGGCAGATGATGGTAGGGTGGGGGGGAGGGGGAGAACAGTTTTAAACTAAAATGGGTGAGATTTAGATTAGATGTTAGGATGAAATTCTTTACTCAGAGGGTGGTGAGACACAGGTTGCCTAGAGAAGTTGTGGCTGCCCCATCCCTGGAAGTCTCCAAGGCCAGGCTGGATGGGGCTTGGAGCAACTTGGGATAGTGGAAGGTGTCCCTGGCTGTGGCAAGGGGTGGGATGAGATGAGCTTTAAGGTCCCTTCCAATCCAAACCATTCCATGATTCTGTGAATTATTCTACAAGGAGCAGGTCAGCTATGGATCAGAGTGATAAGGGGTCACAGTCACAGATTGAGGGTCGCGTTAAAGTCTTAACGGCTTCTGGCTCTACTCAGTAAATACCCCCAAGCATATTTCCTACAGCTGTGGTTGCAGAAAGACAGTGGTCTGGGTACATCCTTTTTGGTTCTCTCAGTCTCAATGAGCCTGGAAAAGTCCTCAGACAGACTTTTCTGTGTGTACCACACCACAGGCCACAAACCCCTTCCCAACAGCCTGCGCCACACTGAAGATCAATAGTGAAACAGCAAAAGCCACAAACTATGATGTGCCTCAGGAAGGGAGTGAGGAGATGAAGGGCATTGCCAATGTGAATGAGATCTACATGAAAGAGCCTCGTCATTGCACTGGTTTCATGGATTAAAGGAACAATTGAGCAGAAGAATGAGAAGGCGGTGCCAAGAGGAAGAGAAAATATGGAGGAGGGAAGCAGGGTTTCTCTGGTTAAACCATTCCAGTCACGTTCTTGGTGCACAAGCAGAAAAGCACAGCTGCTTTACATCTGCTGAGAGCACTGGAACTGAACAGGCACCAACATAAGTATTCTCAGCCTGTTCAGATGAGGGTTTTTTTTTTGCTCTGGTATGGATACAATACTTTTTGTAATTAGTAACATGGAAAACTATCTTCTAATGCCACTGCAATAACCAATTTGGCTTATAAATGTTTTCTCTCAAAGGTCAGGCCTATAGGGACTTACAAAAGGCTAATTTTGTCACTAGAGTGTCAGACCTGATGCCTACCCTGAGAGACACAATAACCACTGAATTACACAATTTGAATGTTGTGTGCTTGTATCAATGAAAAACTCTGACAATATTCTTTCATGTAGCATCTTGATTATATTTCTTGCAGTAAATCTCCCCAAGTATTTTAGGGCTTTGTTCCTAAAGTGAGGCCCACATCCCTGGATATTAATGTAATACAAAGATAACAATAACATTACCATTTTTCTTTACCTAATTTATAGTCCTTGGTGCATATTTTGAGTATGGCTCTGAAGTCTGCTAAAACCTCCATGACATGAGGGAAGTGCATATAAATGCAACATGAAGAAATCTTAAATCCTAGCTCAGCATCTCTGTTTGATCCTCTCCACTACCCAGCAACAGCCAGGAGGTAATAGGAACTAATAAACATATAAATTGATGTGATTGACTTAAATTAACCCATTCACTGACACTACTGCTAGAGGGATCATATATTTCAAACTCAGGCTCATTCTTTGTGTGCAAGGAAAGCTTCAGCTAGTATTGATAAGTATTTTGCCTGCATGAGTTATAAGACTAAAGACTTTAAAGATGAGGAGAATATCAAATCAAAGAGAGACTCTGTTATACAAATTAAAGCCTGACACAGACCCGAAGAGTTTGAATCTGGGATTCTAAACTCACTGCTATCAGCAAGAACAGCTTTGGGTCTTCTATCCTTGGCTGCTTCTATTATTCAGTAAGGTTCTTTTTGCTTCATATTAGCTGATAATACACCTATGTGGGTGACAAGAACTGCAACTGTGCTAATTATGGCAGAGAACAGCAGTGTGTTCTTCAGCCTAGCTCCACACTGGGACTGTTTGGATGTCCCATGGCTGTCTGCATCTCACACAAGCACTGGTGGTGCCTGAATCTTTCAGACAAGCATATGAAAGAACTTGGCATTTCCCAATGGCCTTATGAATATTTAAAGGTGAAAGACCATATTGTTAAAGTTACCTGGAATAGCAGACTGGTGTTTACTTTCATGTTTTGGGGCTCTGTGTGTGTGTCTAGGTGCAGTAAATGTGCAGGTAAAACAGGGAGTTCTGATCTGTGGAGCAGCTTTCTGTGTTTGTTGTAGCTTTAACTGCATCTCAGCCATATGCCTTGTGCAGCATGTTGAGCAAACACCTTTTTTTATAATTCTTATATCTCAGGAGAAACACTGACAGGGCCATGGCAAACTGCTCATTCAAGTAAATGTTGGTGAAGAGGCTGCTGAGGATCAGGCTTTTGGAAAAGATTCAATGCCACTGTCTAGACAGAGGCAAGAAACAAGGGCTCCCTTTCCCCTCATCCCCTTGGAGCCTCATCACAGAGCTACGCAAGGCTGCTAATTAAACTGGAGTTTTGCACTTCACCCTTAGGAGTTTCTATCTTAAAAAAAAGTAGGTCATTTGATTGACATGTATTCTTCAGCATCCTAATCTCCAGTGAGGAAATGATGAAAAATGAGCTGTGCTGAATGCAGACAAAACTGAGGCTACACAGAAACTGAATGTTGGATTACATAAAAGGCCGAATAAACCACCAATCCCACATTAGGAGGAGCAGGAATAAGGAGGAATAGTGCAGAAAGCCACACTTTTGCTGTGGTTAAAAGAGACTGCTGTTATTTGCTGGAAAACTTCCACTCACTCCGATGGAACACCAGATTTCAAATGGTGGGTATGTTTCAGTGGTGGTCTGTGACTCTGGGTCCAGGCAAAAACGAAGAAAACAAGGCCAATACTGGGACGTAGAAAGGTCTTGGTTGGGAAATGGAGCTCAGAATTGGAAGCAGTGTCTTACTAAAGGCTGGATCCAGACACAGGCTGCCCAGTCATCCTGAGAAACTGAAGCAGGATGGTCAATGAAATTGGATAATATCCAAGAACTGATTGTATTTATATATTTAGAGACAGGCTTGGCAGAATTGTGCACTAATGCACCACTGGTTTAGCGGGTGTTGATGGAGGCGTGTTTGTATCCCGACTGCTCAGACATTCCCAAAGTTATCCCAGAGAAGGACTAGGAGAAGGTGACTCTTGAACACTGTCTGCTGCCAGAGATCTTCATATCAGAATGAGATACCCAGATGGGATTCTCCATCACTTCCACCGAGACATTCTATGCTTGTAAATAGAGAGTGTGGAAAAAGGAACAAAGTGCCTTGGCCAGGGACTAATTTGCACACAAAACTTGTGCTTGTGAACTCTTCAGTGCTTGCACCCCAACATGTGTTGTGCATATATCTGAGCAGTCCAGAAGATCCTGGGCTGAAGAGCAGCATTAGGTCTTCCTTTTACTTTTGGGATCCGTGTTCCAGCAATAAGTCTGATCAGGTCTGTCACTGCATGAATTGTGCAGTGCCCAGCATGTTCAGAAGTTCCTGTTGCTTTGGGATGCTTCTGTTTGTGAATGCTCATTTTCCCACAGCACATCCAGGCCTGATTTTCAGAAAATAGAAGCTGAGCATTTGTGAAAAGAAGGGACCCTCGAGTCACCTCAGACTGTATACTCAGATATGAACTGTGACTCACTTAAAAATGTAATTCAGTATTTTTATAGGAGGTGGTTTTTTTTAATCTAACAATATTTGTATTATTAAATTTATACCAAATGTGTATTTGGAAGTATTTCTCACTGATTAGTAGAGAGACATCTTGGGTGTCACTGTAAATTCATGAGCGTCTGTTTTTCATTGTAGTGAGAAAGCTGTGAGAAAGCATCCAAGGGAGACTATTCCCCAGTAAGAATTAAGCATCTATGGTGAGGTGGAATACAAGGTTCTCTGAATGTTTCCTCTTGAATGTTTCCATGCCTGGAGGTTTAATATCTAACAGATCTTTTCCTTCTCTTAATGCCAAAACACAAAATTACTTGCAAGGTAGATGTTGTTCTGGAAATGTGTTTCTAAGGTTGGTTTCTAAGGTGGTATAATAAGGTGCTGTAATAGCTTGTGGCCTGTTCGGGGCTATTTTTAAAATTACTTATAGGGGTTGAAAAAAGGAAACAGGGCAGTATGGAAAAGCCTCTTTCCTCTGCATACTCTGCTGCTTCTTCACCTTTTATTGGATAATTTTGTCTGCGTATTTAGTGTTAATGCATAATTTTATGAGGAAGAGTTATAGAATTATTTGTATTAAAACGTGAGTGGTGTTTCTTTTGGGAACATATAAATCCTGGGTTTCAGCCGATGCTAATTCTGGGTTTAAAACAAATGCACCATGGCTCCAAGCAAACCTAAAGCCTGTGTCTGTCCATGAGCACTGGTTCTCTATGACCTTCCTTTACTCTTCTGTAGACCTTGTTTAATATTTCTCTTCTCTACCAGAAGAATGCTTCCCTGGAAGGTTTAGTCAAATAATGTTTGAGATACTTGAGGAAAGGTCATCACTGCAAGAAGCTGAGCTCTGGTGACATGACTGTAAAATTTAAAAAAAAGCAAAAAGGTATAACTATGGCACAGCTAAAAATAGAGACTGAAATTCCTCTTCATTCTCAAGCCATATAAGGATCTGTGCATAGCTATGTCAGGCAGGATCCTCATGCAAAAAGAGATGAAGTTTTGGCTGATTTACCATGGGAAGCATCATGTTCATATGTTTCCTTTGTAGAGCTAAATCATAATTCTGAAGTTGTCAGAAGGCCGCTCTTTAAATTAGAGTAATTTATTGCTGTATGTGCCCAAGAACAGCTACAAATGTAAACACAGGCACTCCCTTGGCTATATCCACTGCACTTTTCCAGTCATTTCCAAGAGGAAAAGAAGCCGAACAAAGAATGAAGCAAAATTTCTCTGCCAGTCACAATCAGAAGATTAATTCTTCTTTTCTAGTGCCTATAAACAGTAGGCCAGAGTCTGGTCTTCATCTGGAATTTCCAGTGACACTTCTGGCAGTGCCAGGCATGGACGACATGCAGGGAAAATACATTGGCTTTGTGCAGAAATCTCCTTGCTATTAAACATCTCATCTACCTGTGTGTGCACACGTCCTCCTGCAATACAGGGATATGCAGAGGCTGTTTCACGCTCCAAAATTAGTACTTAAGGGAAATGATATATGCAGTACCTTGATACTCACAGTGCCCTTGTGGCAGCACATTCCTAAAGCATTAGCTGTGTGATACATTGATGAGGGGGTTTAGATTTTCATGTGACAGAATGGTGAATGAACTTAACCTGGCAAATCTTGTGGGACTGTGAGGTAGTGAACTCTGCGTATGTAAAATGGCACACACCCACTGCAAAGTTCCCTAGAGTGATTCTAGGATTCCCATCTGGTGACACAGGGTTCCCTGGTTTTTGGCAGTGTTGGAGAGAAAAGGTGGCCCAAGATGCTGAGGAAGAGAAGAAGGTCAATTAAATAAAAGCTCCTCCTGCTGTTGGCAAAGAAACATTGCAGAATCTGATTCATGGAGGTGCAGCTTTTGTTTATACCCATTTTCTGGCTGATTTGTATTTGGAATGAGGTCCAAACCACAGTCCCATAATCTCTTTTTGCAGCCCAGTTTGTTCTCAAATGCAAAACAAATAAACAAGACCCCCAAACAAAACACAACTGCATTTCTGCCTTATGTATCCTATTTCCTATTTCCCTGAATTTTGAATGAGTCCTCATCCCAGCACAGGCCAGGCTCCATGAGATCCATGGGTTTTCATGCACTGCTCACATTCCTGTCTATCTTCTGTGTCATCTCTTTTCATTGCTGCTCTAGATTAGCCCCAATGCAGAGCCATTTATGGTTGTCACATGTTATAAATCAGCCTTAATTGTTCGTCCTGCCTTTCATCATCTCTTCATGTGTCCCACACCACTGATTCTTTTGAGGCACCCAGCTTGCCTTTACTGCTACTTGGCCTTACACATCCATATGATTCCATTTGGTTTTCTGAGATCTCTGTCATTCTGTCACAAAGTCCCCAGAACTATTTTGGGTGGGCTGTTTGCTGTGGTACATGTATGTACCTATATGTTAGAATTTAATATCCAAGAGAGAAAGGCAGCTGGTAGATCTGGACCAGGATGGTCTGGAACCCTGTATTTGTGGATTATTGACATCATTTCTGTGTGTGTCCCTTCTCTGTTTGTGCAGTGATGATGCCTTGTCCCTTGGGGAATTTTGCTGTCTTTCTCTCTCTCTTTTCTATTAAGAACATTTGGCGCCTTAATTTGAAACTGCTATGCTTTGTGCTGTGTATTGTGTTCCAAGGCTGGGAACAATTCCCAAAACTGTGTTTTCATGGCATACTTTTGCATCTCTATTGGAATCAATGGGAAAGTGCTATAGAGACTGAGGGCAAAGTTCCTTTACAAAGAATTCTTTATTCTGAGGTATTTTAGAATATGGTGACATCTCTTTCCCTCTCAACTTTTCTCTCTTCTGTGCATATATCCTTTGCATTTCTCTAGTCCTTCAATCTGTCTACATTTTTATTACCGTTCAGAAACATTTGCAGCAAGACAGGAGGGAATGGTAAAGATCACAACTGAGTCAAAGTGGGATCTGGATGCCAGTGGAATCTGAGCACCAGATTTTCCAGCATACCCAGCTGAAAATACAGAACAGGGAGAGGAATGTTAAAATAAACTTGTTCAGCTATATCTGGCAATTTGGACTTCTACCTGCAGCCTCTAAACCTCTCTTCCCCTGTAATCTCCACTTGCCATGCGAAGAAATGCTTTAAATTAAAACAAGGGAGAAGGTAAATTTTCCAAGGCAATCTGGTCTGTCACTCCTTTGAGGATGCCAAACTGATGACAAGAATGTTATTATTTGTATATTTGTATATTTAAAGTTGATTTAATTAATGAAAGCCATGGAGTCTAACCCCTAATCTTATTAATAATTCAGATGCACAGAAACAAGAAGCTGTTTTACATTTGAAGGATACAGAAATGAAAGGATTGCTTTCAAATTTATTTTTAAGTTGGTAAAATATTTGTGTGCCCATAATATCCATTTAATTTTGGAGTTTGCATAAGTAACGCTGGGACAAGATGAAAAGTAAATGTAGTAAAGATGGGGTTTCTAGTAGGTGTTTTTGCCTTCTCTGAGTCTCCTTGGGGCTGCCTGTGAGTTGGCTGTAGATATTTCACCTTCTCTAATAGTGCTTTCATATTTACAGACCCTGGTTTTCCCAGGATGCTGGGAAACTTGGCCTTTGTGAAATATTTGCAAATAATCAGTGATGTAAAGGAGACTATAGGCCTTTAAATATTTCATTAATTTGTCAAGGAAATCTGGAAAACATCTGTCTCCACTGTTTGTTCTTCTATTGCTTTGCTTTTAATTATCCCCACCTCTTTTTAATGGAACATAAACTACCATTTCACAACTTTATTTGATAGACCAATCCATAGACAAGTGCCGTGACATGCACAGACCCCTGGACTGGCCCTTCTTGTTCTTCCAGATGTCTTCTGTGCAAACATTTCCAAACTAAATACTGATTAAAAACAGTTTGAGGAGCAAACACAAACAGTCTCAGTGAACAGGCACATTAAATACCATTCTGGAGGTCAAAACAAGACTTGTTTAATTTCTGTGTGTCTCTTCTGTTCCACGGAAGGGGAAGGATCAAGGTCCACAGTGAGACTTGTCCTCACGTCAGCTATTCTCCCTTTGCCTGGTGGGGTGCTTTTTATAGCAGCAGGTCATACCTGGGACTCTGCACTTCCACAGCAAAACAAGGAAACAATTGGGTGTTTTTTCCATGAGTGGGAGAAAATGGATAAGCCAAAATTGTAGCTAGGCAGATGGGAAAATGTGGATCTGAAGCGAGGCTCATTGGCTCTGCAGAAACTTCCAGCATATTGGAATTTCTGTGTCAGATGACTGGAAGAACAAGTTACAGATAAGGGATGCGTGCAGACGTCTGTACCAAGGGTCACACGTGATTTCAGGGCGAGTAATGATGCAAACTGTTCTCAGAACAAAGCCAGGAGTGATCTGTGCCTTGTCCTGCTTAGAGATGCGAGTTTGTTCAGCAGCTCTTTCCATAATGTCTTTATGCACAAGCAATTTCCTTCGGTTCTTTGCAAGGAGCAGGGTTTGTCTAAATTGGTAAATCTGCAAAATGCTTTTTTCCAGTCCCTGCACACTTGCATGTATCATTGCAAGTGCAGGAAAAAATAAATGCACCTGCTTTCTGGAGCTGATGCAGAGATATGAGATTATTGGTGACATCTGTTGTTCTTTGAACAAAAGACAGCACAGTTGCCTTTCAGCACTGACAAGCCTGGCTGCAGAGAGCTGAAGACTAACATTTGTAGCAGCTCAAGCTGGGAAGGGGAGTTGGGACAGTGTTAACTAATGTAGTAGGTGCTATATTTCAAATAATAATGACCAGATAATTTCTTCATTTTCCCTTTCTCAGAAATCACTGAGACTACATAATTTTTCCATACAATGCTGAATGCTGTACCAAAGGTGTCTTACCATGGATACAGAAAGCACTCAGGTGCTTTTCTGTCTACACTAAATCCAGTCTTCTGGACACCTTAATGGCCAAAATGAAGAAGAAAATTGTTACAAAACTGATCAAAACTCAAGTCAAAGGGAAAAGATGAAAGGTGAAATGTGGAAATTAGACAGAAAGGGAAAAAGGTGTTTAGAAAGGAATTTCTGGTACCAGAAAATGTGGATTTCTCAAGATACTCTTGCTAGATTCCCAATTTTCTGAAGCTAAGCTGCTTGTGTATCTGTTTTCTGAATGACACCTAGAACATGCACGATCAGAACATGATTTCATTACATTTTCCTCTATTATAAATCTTTATTTTGGGAAAGAGTTACTTTCACTTGAGAGTTTCTGGAACTGGGCTGTAATTTTGGAATAAGATAGCTCTGGACCACTGTCAGTCCCAGTAATCATTCTGCATGTTCAGAGTTAAAATAATTTCCATTTGGCTTGTTCCCACAATGCAAATACCCACCTGTGCATTACTGGGAAGAACTTTTTCTGAATCATCTCTTCTTATGGGTCTAATATTGATTTAATTGTGGGTTTTGGCACTACTTAAAAGCCTGAAGTGTTTCTAATAGATAAAATATGTCGTGTCCTTTATTTGTGTCAGCACTCCCTGGGGAATCTCACTATTCAGAATGTTTTCTTAGAGGCATATACATACACAAACCCTTGCAGACGTCAATTCGAGCAGTGCACCCAGGGAATAATGACTAACAGACTTCAGACAATGAAGAATCCAATTTAAAATCCAAAACTGGATTATAAAACCCTTTCTTGTTCTTTGTAGATTTCTGTAACAAATGAACCCTCTTTGCTATTTCTAAATATCTAATTATATTCATATTTATGTGGGTTAGTCCCCAAGACCACAAGCAAAGCAGATTGGAAAGAAAGTTGCAGAGTTCACATCTCCAATTCTTGTCTGAATTTTGAAATGGTGATGCTTTTATAGCATGAAGACAGACACTTTATAAATAATATCTCAGCTAATTCAAATAACTTGTTTGAGAACTACTTGAAGTCACTAGAGATTTTCTTCTTTTAGGCTAACTGGTCTGGACTGGGGCACTTTCCAGAATTATTTCAGAGCATTATTCAGACCATTGGTTCCTGCTGTGCTATGGCTGTTTTGGTTTTCAATTTGCTCCATGTAAATTTAGAGGAAAGGAAAAGAGCAGTGTGTTTCTGTTGTTCCATTTTCCTGGTCGTTGTGAGCCCTTAAATCTGCTTCTCACTGAAAGCAATTCATAATTTTGATTAGATTTTTGGGGTTAATATGTTTCTATTTCTGTCATGTGTCACTTCACCATGTATTGAATACGGGCAATATCTAGTTCAGGTCATTTACGGATTATTACCTCAGCTTGATCATAGCTGTTTCTTCATATTAAATGCTTAAACCTTTCAGCTCAGACTCTTGTTAGATCAGGACTTCTCACAATTGGACCTTCCTGTTGGATACTGCCTCATGAAACAGGTGCTTGCTGAAAAGTATGAGCTCAATAACCTCATGTCTGGTATGTTCCACTCTGTGTGAATCTTCGTGCAACGTAGAGCAAAATTACTGCCTTTCATCCAGCATTAACCTTCTATTTTTGCTTATGTATATTGCATCTTTTGCCTTTTATTCATGTATAGAATACATTTTAAAGGCTTGGAGATTTTTCATAATCTGATAACTTTTTTTCTTGAAAGATTTTACTGTTTTACAGCCTGCAAATAAACTAAATAAAACTATCAGAAAGTAACAAGTCTGTCATAAAACCCTAGCTGAACTATAGTTTTATGTTAAAGATATGCAAGCAATACAGATGTTAACATTAAAATACACTTCAGGATGATTACCAGCATGGCCATATAATGGTTAGGCTCTGACAGGTTTAACTTATTAAAATCCAGCTTTATGTTGATAATACAGACTCCCTTCTCTTCCTTTGACTTTACTGCAGTGCCTACCACTCATTTTTGGTTTATAGCAGAGTTGGAGATGTCTTTCTCCTGTCCCAGTGCCTCTTCACTTCACCACACTCTCATCAGCTGCCCTGGCTAAGGTGTGTCATGAATTTAGGGAAAGAATCCAGCTCAGGCATATGGAAGTTTTCAGGCCATGATGTGGCAGCGTGCAGCTCAGCTGAGATCTGAGGGGTTCACATGCAGCTCTGAATGTCTGACTCTGCTGGAGTGGGATCTCTGCAGTGTGGGACCTGACCTGTGCCTCCCACCCCCTGTGGAATGGAAAACCAGCTGAGGGATTTATTTACTGCAGCTGCCCATGAAAGCTGGTTTAAAATCAACCCCAGCCGTGGGGTTCCAAAGCAGGACAGAATTTAGCAGAGAGGAGAGTATTGCTCTTGGACTGGGAAAACAACCATTCTGTTTAGCAAAAGATTCTGAGGTTTTGAAGTGTATTTATTTTCCGATAGGAAATGACAGCAAGGCCTTTTAAAATTCCCTGAGACAGGTCGATGGATGCAGGCCCCAGAGCAGAGAGCAGGCTGTGTGTTTTACCAGGGACAGGACAATGGGAGATTTAGTCCCATGTAGTGTTATTTCAGCTTTGGGATTGCAGCTTCTTCAGTTAACTCCATACCTGACACAAAGCAACATTTTTGTTCAAGCTGTCATATTTCCTCAAAATCTTCTAGTTCTTGTAAAAGGTTTCATGGGAAACGAGCTCTGCCTTGTATTCAGTGACCCAGAGAGGTTGCTGTATATACACACCTTGTCAAACAAATATGGCAATGCAGATGGCTTGGGACATGGAGGAGACAAACAGAAATGGTGAGAAACAGAAATCCCTAAGTCCCCCAGACTTGGATCACGATTTGTGAAAACAGCATCTTTGGTTTATGGAATGTTTCTCTACCGGTCCTCTAAGGAAACTTGGACCTCTGAGTGAATTTATGGCCTTATTTGTTTTCCCTATATTATTTCTGTGCAACTGTTTTTTTCCTCTGTAGAGATGTGTTACTGCTTTTTGCTGGAGCTGAGTTTCCTGTTGGAACAACCTTGCTTTAGCTGTGTTCTCCTACATTCCCTTTCATTACCTTTTATTTTTTCTTTTTAGATTCCTCCTGTCCCTTTTGACTCATCTGGTTCATTTTCAAGGCATCCTGTTTATTTTTCCAGCTATTTGTTTTTAATATGTGTTATCTGACCTTTTCTGTCTGCTCTTTTGGGGATGTATACAAAGCTCTTCCTTTATTTGCATTTGCTTTTCCTTCTGCCCTCCACAGTACCTAATGTTCATCAGTGGAACCCAGGAACAGGAAATGGGAGTAGACATCCACAAGCCCACAGAAGCTGACACAACAAACAAGCAAAGTTCATTTTCATTGTGCAGGTGTGGAATACTTCGACTCACCAAGATGTGTAGAAATGCAGGGGCTTGTGTTCTGACCCATGACACAATTCTGGGCACAGACTGCAGCTCTGGGAAAGTTGTTTGAAAGCATCATTTGGTTTCCTTGGGCATGACAGCCATCAAGGAGGGTGGAAGCAAAGTAGGATAAGGTAATACTTTATTTGGGAGAAAGGCCTGCAGGGCCTTACTGTGAATGGAAATAAGATCATGGTGCTACTTCAGCAATGTACTTATAGAGGAAACCAGGGAACTTCTCTTCCTGGGAGCGTTTTTCCATGATTGTGGAGATTACCTCTTTGGCCAGTTTCCTTTTGACATGCTCCCTTTCAAGAGAAAGCTGCTGAGAATCTGACAATGCCTCTGGCTAATTGTGGTTTGGCAGTGATGTTCATCTGAGGTGGCTGCTTCCAGAAAAATCGGTATCCAGACTTGGCAAGAGCTGGCAGACATCTTTGTCAGGGTGAAGCATAGAGCACAAAGGCAGATTTATCACAAAAATCAATACCACAAGCTCTTGAGCTGCCACTGTTTACTCATCATGGCTGCAAAAGCCACTCCAGAGTTACTGTTATGGAGCTGTACTGGCACCTGACATTATCCTAAGGAACACATTTTTAAAGGCTACAATTCACAGTAGACCTTGCTGCTTGCAGGAACCACTGGCTTCATTTGGTGAAGATGAAGGCAAGGCACCTTTTGCTTCCAAAAGGAACAAAGAGTTGAGCTGTCAGCAGCTTTACCCTGGTCTGGTCCACCTAGAAAATGAGTTGTTAATGAGAAGACCTTGTATTTTGGCAGACAGACATGGTCACCAGGCCAGGAGCAATCTTCTGAGGAGATATTCTTTATTATCCTGATTTGCTTCTTGCATTTCTGATTTCTCCAATACAGCTACTGCTGTGTGTGTATATTTGTGTGCCCACCTGTGATGTGGGGAAATCTCTCCTTAGCCACAGAAACAGATCTGGTGCTCTGGGAGTGCTAATCTCATACCAGGCCCAAAGAAACCAAAGGGGAAAATGCTGTTTTCCAAAAAGCTTCCTGTAGCTCCAGTCTGTTCTCAACAGACTTTCATTTTCTGCCCTTTGTTCATTTTCTGCTCTCTTTGATGATGCACTGTTCAGTTATGGAACACAATCCTTTCCCTCAAACTTTGGGCAAATCTAGAGCAGGGCTCAATGCTGAAATCTAAATCATGGGCACATGAAAATGGATTCAAACTGTGTCAGGGGAAGTTCAGGTTGGACATTAGGAAAAGGTCCTTCACTGAGCAGGTGGTTGCTCTCTGGTTTAGTTGTAGGTGGTTCTGTGAGGAGCAGGGAGTTGATCTTTATGGGTCCCTTCCTACTGGAAACACTCTGTTCTATATTTACATGCTGGTATAACCATGGCACTAAAGGGGAGAGCAGGGAGTGATGTTCACAAGCAGATTGACAATATTTGCATGTGTGTGACAATTCTCAAGGCAGAAAACTCAGGAGACTCATCCTGAGTTGATTCTGGCCCAAATCCACATGCCAAAACATTTCTGTGAAGGGAGAACACCCTTTTTAAAACATGCATGTTATGAGCAGTGTTTGCTTTTAAAAGGCAGAGCACAATGGGAGGCAGCCAGTCCTGGTGGCTTGTGTTGTGTTGGAGGTCGGGTGGAAGGGAGGCTGGGGACACTCTCCGAGTGCAGGAGAACAGATTGTGCCATTTAACAGGAGTTCACAGTACTGCACTTCTCTCCCCCACCCCTTCCCTCTCATTTCTGCTATTCCTCTAGAAGGAATAAAGCACAGCCAGTCCAGGACTCCTCTCCACAAGGTGAGGTCTTCATCTCAGCAAGAGGAAGCCTCCAAGTATCCCAGTGACTGTGGCCTTGTTCTTTCCATGTTGCTTCTTCTGCTGATTTGCTTTGATTGTGGGAAGGCTACACGAAAGAAGTAGTGAGAGTAGCTCATTGTTGTTATTTCAGCTGGGGGAAGAAAATACCTAAGAAAATGATTTGGAAAGTGAGGTTCCGTAAATTCACATGGTAATCCTTTTAAGTATGTGAAATATTTTTGCTAGAATGGTTTTGTTTGCATTCCCTACTTCAGCTGTTTCAATATGGAAGAGCGCTGTAGAATCGATATCAATTGTGACTGAGATTTCAAGTATCACCTTCCTGATTTCCTGCCTCTGGCCATTCTTTTTTTGCTTTAAGTGATTTCAGTTGTCAGGTGGTTGTATGAGGACCTCTGATTTTTGACTTCTGATCTAGTATTTTTAAAACAACTGTGATGGCCTGTGTGGTGATCTTTCACCTCCAGGTTTAAGGATCAAACCCACTGTAGCTGGAAGTGTCTGTGGTATTTATATAGCACTTAAAACTCAGATTAATATTGTAATGCCTTTTCCATAGCTTATATTAATATTTTTCAGCCCTGAAACTGAAGCATTTGTGATTTTTCTGCCATATGTCTTTTAATGAAGTTTTATTGTTTTGGGGGAAATCCGATTTTTTTTTAATAGGAAAGTATCATTTGGTTCAACATGCCTTTTTCCCTACTGAAGAGCTGTGTTACTGGAAGCTCTGTGAGGAGCCATGACCTTTCCATCCCTGCCACTGGCATCAGGTCCTCCATAAGGGAAGCCAGGAACAAATGCTCTTGGGGGGGTGTCTGTTCATCTCTTCTGGCTCAACCACTCCAGAAGGTTGCAATGCAGGAAGCACCACTTCTTCTAAGAGGAATCTCTGTCCTTGTCAAATCTCCCTAAGGAGGTTTTTAAGACTGGAAAAGAATATCCCACAGTGGCACCTGGATACAAATCTATATGAATGATTTATTACCATGGTGATAAGTTTGCTGTAGTTACTGACTGGATTTTTAATTACTGGACAAATTCTTTGCCTGTGTATGCTCCTTCCTTTTCCTAATTTCCAGGGCTCAGCACTGATATGAATAAGGGGATGTTGCCATTAATATGGTACTGGTTTCCATCCTGGGCAAACATGTTTCTCTAATGAGCACTTCATGCCACTGAAATTTCAGACATTCCTGAGGAAATGTGTGGCATGTGCGAGAAATGGGTACAGCTGACTGGGAGAAATCTCCATGCTAAACTCTTCATTTTTGATTCATTTTTGCCTGGTTTCTTCTCTAAATCTCTCCCCTTGCATAGACTAACAGGCTGTTCACTAACGTGGAGAGAGAACCAAGTGAATCCATGTTCTGAGAGTTTTTCTGCCTGCACCTGAGAGCTCGTGTTGGTTCCTTACAGAATAGGATGGACTTGGTTAAGTTGGAAAAGTCCTTTCAGATTATTGAATCCAACCATAACTGCCAAGTTCACCACTTAACCATTTTTCTACCACATCTACACATCTTTTAAGCACCTCCAGTGAAGGCCACTTGACCAGTTCTAGTCAACTGTGACCTCCCCAGTTAGCCAGGACTGCTGATAATGATTGTGAGTGGCTCTGTGAACATTCTCACCAGCTTTCACACTCCCCTTGGGTGGATCCCATCCAGCCCCGCAGATCTCTGTGTGTTTAAGTAATGTAGAAGTTTGCTGACCAGCTGAGAATGGAAAGGTGCAACACAAGATTGAAGGGAACAGGGGGGAATTCCTCCATCTGAATATCTGATCAATGTTTATTGCTGGGTTTCTCAAAAACCTAGGGAAGAAATATCAACTGCTGAGGATGAGCTGATGATCTCACATAGCAAAAATAAATTTCAACACAAGAAATCTTGCCATGCACTGCTTTTTCCTCCTGAAAAGATCGAGGTTTGTTGGCAGAATGTTTTAAGATACTTGTCAGGATTAATATTCTACACTATTTGAAGGAGCTTGACAAAACACAGCTTGTGCTTGTGTGAGGGGCTGTGTGGGGCTTTTTCTGGCTGGGGTTAAACCATGGCATCATCCAAAGCATTTTTTGACAGAATATACTTTATCCATAAAGGGGCTGTAGCAGAATTGTCAGTGATGGCTCATGAGAGATGGCAATGTGGAGAGTTGTAAGAGTCTGGCTATTAAAACAAGGACCAAACAACTTAGTGCCATGACAATCCATTTGACTCTGAGTGGGTGGTGTGATCTTCTAATGGGAATTTAATCATATACCTTCTAGAAATAATGGGAATCCAGAGATGATTAAGGAAGAGATGAGAAAGAAAAAGCATTTTGGAGAAATTTCCTCACAGAGAGAGTGATTCATTTTGGACTGTACTGTCAAAAGGCAGCTATGGAAACTGCAGCTGTGGATGTATTAAATAGGAGTCAGGCAGGTGCTTACTGGAAAAAATGTTATGGATGGAAACAAGCACCAGGAGGAGTGGGAGGAATCTGCAGAACCAGCTTCCGTTTTTTAGTTACAGCAGAATAAATGTGTTATTCTGCATTTGCAATGCAGATACACAACAGTTCTCAGTCTGAGCAGATGCTTGGCGGCCGTGGATTTTCATGAGCACTTGTCCAAGGGGCCATTCTCACCTTCTGCTGACATTTTTTAAAAGGAAGCAGCATATTAAATTCCAGGATGAAGGGAACAGTTTCAGGATGGAAAAGGTTGAGTAATGGTGGTGTAATAGAAAGCAAAGTTTGGCCCACATTAGTTTCCTCCAAGAGGATGGTTTTTTTCCATTGGTACTCCTAGCATGGGAGAGTATCTCTGACATGTGACAGTGCATCAAAAGTTTAGCCCTGCAGAGAAAGACAGTAAGCTGGAGATGTTTATTAAATATTGGGGAGGAATGCAGGAAACAAAAAAAAGGGATGGTTTTGAGTATTTTAGGAAGAGGGGCTTGAGAGGGTTCAAAAAGTTGCAGCCTGTTACTGGTGCCATTGTGACTTCAAAAGCAGAGTCTGATGCTCTGCAGCAAGGGACTTACTGGGATGTGAGTCCATCATGAAACTGACAGAGAAGCTTCCAAGAATGCTCTTTACCCAAACCTGCTTGTTGTCCTTAGCTCTCACACTTCCTTTTGCTTCTCTGTCCTGGCCTCTTGGATTCACATTTCATGTAACTGCAGATGTTGCCACTGGTTTCTGTGAAATCACTCCTATTTATGCCAGAATTTGGAGAGAAGGAAAAGTACTGATTATAAGGAGAGACATCATAAAAGTGTAAACCTCTGGAAATACTCACTGAGGCTGTCTCTGCTTTCTTTCCTGCTTCTCAGGTGTGAGTCCATTGATTCAGGGATGGGTCTGGATGTCTCTTGGTCATAATTTGAAAATAGTTTCCAGTTTATTTCAGTGCGGTTCCATTACACCCCAGTTTCTCTGTGTTGTCCCACTGCCCTGCCTGAACAACACCAGCACAAAGATAGCTCCAAAATACAGCTGTAATAACAAAAGCCTCAAGGTTATTTCAGAAAAGCAGGAACCAGACCCTCAGCTGGTTCAAATCAGCACAGATCACTGCTCTGGAGAGTCACCAATTTTACACTGAATGAAGATTTGTCCTGAGATTTCTTTTTGCAAATGGCACAGGGAGAAAGTTGCTGGAGAGGGCTGAGGAGAAAAACATCCTATTTTCTTTTGGGAGAGTTTAAGACTTGCTGACTCAAATGCCAACCATCAGTTCATTATCTCCTAAATCCTGAGGGTACGATTTGCTAGGTAAAAACCACATCTGTTCTTCAGCTCAGTTCCACCTCTTTGAAAGCATGTCCAAACTACCTTCCTAAATGTTTCCATAAAATTAGGCTTGGTTACATATGTTTCATTGTGTGTTGCATGTTTCCATGGCACACTGATTTGCCAGATAAAGCAATCTGCAGTGTATTTAGTCTATCTTAAAGCCTTTTAAATCTGTCTCCTCTAAGCTTGAAATTCTCTCATTCAGGCATCCAGCGCTGTTGAAACCCCTGTGCCAATAATTCTTAATGACGTGTGTGTCTAGCCAAAGTAATTCTCCTCATTCAATTTGCAATTTTCCAAGTCAATCCTTTCAGCATTGTGACTGTAGCCATTTATTTTGCATTCTGAGACGTACAGCTCTTAAACAAAATGATCCTGACTTTATAGGCAAAAAGGTGTCTTATAATGAAGGGCAACCAAACTCAAAGTTTGTTTTGGAAACCAGGGATAGTTGATATTTGCTTGCTTGCTCTCCTGGGCTCAAAGCTGACTCCAATCTATGTACACAAAGTCTTCCTTTAGTATTTGACAAAGAAAAAAGCAGAGCCATTTCTCATTTGGCAGTGTATTTCCTCCCTACTCTTGTTCAAGGAGTCTGCTGGACTGAGCCTTGTATCTTCTGCTATTTCCCGTGCTTAGGAGCTGATATCTGCAGTGACCAATAGAAACTGCTGTTCAAACATGGAGTTCTGGTTTATAGAAGCAGCATATTTAGCGTGTCCTGATGGAAAAAAAGAGGCATTGTAGTGCTTAATGGCCAATGTCAGCCATCCAGGAGATCTTGGTGATGGGCTCAGGAGGGGAATTATGCAGCCACCTGAAAGAGGATGGAAACAACTTGGGTCTTTGGAAGGAGCTGAGGTGAAGATGACTAAGTAGGAAATGGGGGTTCTCATCAGAAGAAATGGGCACACTTGTGGTTTTTATCTTCAGGAACCATTATGATTTACATGCTCATTTTGTCCTGAAAACAAGAAGCTTTTGATCCCTGCATGAGGAAGATTTATGTGAGCTCAAGAGGTTTTACTTTGGTCACTGTGAAAAAAAGAATTTATAAGCCTCCTTCATTTCATTCATTTATTTTTGCCTGTTCTTCAATACCCGTTGAAGGAACAGATACATTTAAGGATGTTTATTTTAAGTTGGTACTCTGGATTGAAAAGCTTTTCCATCTGTTTCTGCCCTGCATTTGATATAACATTTTGCAGATGGCAGCATTTATCAGAATCTCACTGCAGACTACTTACTGGCTTTGTGCCTTCAGAAATGGGCTGTGTTCATCACCACTGTAACTTCACTGAAATGGGTGGAATGACACCATAGATAAATCTGAGCCACCATCACAAGTGCTTTCTGAAGTATCATCATGTGCTCTGGTCTCAATGGCTCTGTCTTGGTTGATTTGTTTAATGTAAATCTATTGAGTTATATGTAGTTTTCGTCATTACTGAAGATTACTGGCTTGCTTTAAGAATCTCTTGGTTCTGATTTTTTCGGTTCACAAATGGTTTAGGGATCAGCTTTCAAGCATGCCATCTCAAATTGCAGCCTCAGATTTGGGTACCCAAACTATTTAAGCAGGAAGAAATAGGGAAGGCGCCTGTTGTCTTGATTGAATCCAAGGAATGGTAAATTTGGCCATTTTTTCTTTCTTTCACACATTCCACAAAGTATAACACCTCTGCCATGTTGTTACTCCCCTGATTTTGTCACATTCTCCCAAATTTTGTGTTGTGTAGGTTCCTTGGGGTGTTGATCCTAAATGCTGCCCCTTGCCTTGGTGATTTCCATGGAACAGCTTCTGGAGCCTGGGCCTAACACATGGCCACAACTCCATGATCAGGTCTCAGGATTAGTTCCCTTTGGAATAACTGTTTTTCATTTCACTGTCAGGTTATTTTTTTCTCTAATGTTTTATCCACAGAAAGGTGCAGAGTGGACAGCTGGCAGTGACATAAGTCATGAGCCCAAATATCAGGTTCAGTTAGGGAAGGAGCATTTCCATGCTTTTTTATAAGCATGGAAACAAAATATTTTGTTTTCTGGAAACAAAATATTTTGGGACCAAGCCTTTCATACCTACCCTCAGCCAAAATGCCACTTGCTTTGGAAAGAGTGAGGAAAATTGGTTAAGAACCCACATTAGTTAAGGGAGGCTGGAAGAAAAACGAAATTTGACTTTTTAAAGTAATTTTCCACCGTGCCCTCTTATATGGCAGGAGTGGTCAGGAGTGAAGGAGAATTCCCTGTTAGAAGTGTTTGCTACAGCAGAGCTCAGAGCACTGTTTGTTCAGTGCTGCTGTGGAAATCCCCGTTCCTGTCACGCTGAAGATTTACGTGAAATGGCAAAATGAAGATTTAACTGTCACTTTTCCACGGCCCTGCTTTTTCTCTCCCTTCCTTCATTTTTATTATGCTTTGACATTATTTGGGAAAGCGCTTTTTTCTTACATTGGGATTTGATGCTAAGGCCCTGGATGCCTCATTGATACAAGTTCCCTCGCTATTTCAGTGAACACTATCAGTAATCAGTCTGGCCAGCATGTCCTGGATGGCCCTCTGTGTGAAATGGAGGAGAGCCTCTATAGTTCCAGCTGTGACCCACTGTAGCAAAAAGAGAATTTCTTCTAAACAGTGCCTGTCCAGGAACTAATGCTCTGTTCTCAGAGCTGTGGGCTAGGAAAGAACGAGACCCTGAGCGATGTCAGTGTCACAGCAGTGCCTGAGAGCCTTCTCAGTGGTTAAACACATCTGAGGCATCAAGATGGAAAAATACTTCAGAGATTTTGTAAGCTGAAGGAAAAGTTCCAACTATTTAGTGAAGTTAATGCTGAGCTCTTCTGACTCACAGCACTAAAAAGCTGCTCAAGTCTCACTGCTGAATCAATTAGCTCAGCCAGCACCTTTCCCATCAAAGTAACACCTTCCCTTCTTGCTCAGTTTTAAGACCTGATTCAATAACTTCAATAACAAAAATACCCAAAGCTGTGTTCCTTTCTGTACCCAAAGGTTGTTTGCATGTCTCACCTTGCCCTACTTGCACACATATATGTTTAAATTCCCTTCAAACAAGAATTTGGAGCCTGTGCTAGAAATCCAAGTCCTTGCAATCAAATCAGCTCTGTTAATATTTGTAGTCCTCCAGAGGAAATATAGTCCAGGGGTGTTTGGCTGGGATAACTTTCAGGATCAGACAAGGGCTGCTCTGGAGGGGATCAGTTTCTTTAACACAGCCAGGGGAACTGATCTGGTGACTGGAAGAACTGCACAACCCTGCAGTCTCATAACTGCAGCTGCAGAGGCTGGACCAAGGTACATTGGGGTCTGAACATACAGCCAGGCCTGGATCCCCTCAGGATGTGCTTCACCTCTTATTTTAAAAGTAGTATTGTGCTTGTAACCTTCACACCCACACTGGTTCCTAGTTTGGCCACCAGACTTGTCTGTAGCTCTTTTGGGTATGTCCTTGATTCCAGAAGAATTTTCTCTGTGTGGGTAGCTCTGTTAGCAATTTTTTGGCATTGTAATCATTGCATCTATCTTATTTTAATTTTTTTTAATGATTAATTAGTCAATTATGTGAAATTAGCTTTTGCAATTAAAGCATAATTTAGAAAAAAACATTGAGCAGATAATGCTCATTTGTCACTGAATTACTTATAACTTAGGCTGTTGTGAATGTGAGGTGTTTCTAGTACTGTCTTTTCTGCTGGATGAAAAACACTGATTAAAAACCCACTCTAATACAGTGCTTGGAGTGGCTCTGTCTTGTCCTTCAGTACTTACAAGGAAATGGACTTGGATTTGCGATTTATGTAGGAAATAAAGAGCATTTGGGTTTTGGGGGGTTGGTGCAACTCTGGGCTGAGCTTTTGTTATGTGGAGTTGAAAGGGCTATGGATGTAACTGGGTGTTATTTAAACTGTCACATAAAATGGAATCTAAAATATGGTACCTTAAAAGTTGTTTCTGTGGTGGAAGGGGAAGGACGAATTAGTTATTGCCTGTGTAATTGTTTGGTTATCCATCAGATTGCTGCAAACTGCATATGTGTACTTTCCAAAGTGCTTTGGTGTAGACAGACACAGACCTTTGCTCCTGAGGAATTCAATGATTTGCCACATGGGAATTGCTGGGCTTGCCGGAGTTCACTTAATGACACTGATGGGTCAATTCTCTGCCAGAGCCAACAACTCATCTTCATCATCTTCTCAACTTCACATCCACTAATGATCAGTCCTCATAATGAAGGCATTTTTCACCCTGCCAGGAGTCACAAGGAGAAAAATTGATTGACAGAGTTATCTGGATTGTAGTAATTAAATCAGGGCAGACAAATCCCTGCTCTCATTATATTTCAGACATGTCTGAACCATGAAAAACAGAGCTGAAGCTGACTTGCTTCCTGCAGTTCAAAATGTGGCATTAAATGCTGTATATGATATATACAAATTGGGTTGCAATACATGAGTGTGAACAAATTAGAAAAGACACAAGTGGTCTAAATATGGGTGGTGGTTTTAACCATCTTTAGTGAAATGTGTATATCAAGTGTCTGAAAAAAGCTATTAACGTGTTTCAGAAAATGAACCTGAAAGGATGCCATGCTTCCAAGGGTATCCAGGCTCGTTCATGCACTGGAACAGCATTTGTATGTTCCAGCCAGGTAACAGGGATGGCAGGTAGAGACAGAGATGCTCCACAGCGAGACAGAGCGTGTGGAATGGGCAGGGAACAGGATCAGTGCTTGCCCAGTGGAGCATAACTGTCTGGGCTCTGAGCTCTCTTGTGTGTAGAGGAGAATGCAGATTTCCACTGTAGAAGCCAGAAAAGGATTTCAAATACTATTGGAATTCTTTTGTTGGTGAATTGCTTGTCGTGCAAGCACTTGCCTTGAAGGAGGATTTGTGTGCAGATGTTCTTTGGGTAATGCTGCAGTCTGCATTCAAGAGTTGTCCCTTGATTATTTTTAAAGAATTTTTCTGCTCTCAGTTTGTTAAGCTGAGCCATTTTCCAAATACTGTAAAATATTGTACCCACTTTAAAAAGAAGATGCTGCATGAACTTGAATTAACATTACCAGGGAATTAAGCTGATTTGATCTAGTTAATATTGGGTATGTAAGATGTACTTTCAGAGAGAGGCAGATTAGGCTTTAAAGCAGGAAAATTGAGTAGGGAAATCTGGATTCAGTGGGACAGCTGCTCAGATAATATAAATTGGTGGAAGTTCACTGAGTTCAGTTTAAAGCACTGAGTTGCATTCATGGGGTATTTGGCCCATATATGATGTATTTTAAAACAAACCTTAATAATTCAGAAATGCAGATGACAACTTGTGCTGGTTTTTGGCCTAGCATTCAGACAAGAGTGAGTTAACCAGAAAACCCTTTCAGTATGAGTGAAGACTTTGGGGATACAATGCCCATTCCCTTCACATGGCTTTTGTGGGTCCTTCCATGGGTGCTCTCAGTTTAACTTCATGAATGGTACAAATCCTCAGCTGGAATCAGATACCAAAGTATGGGAATGCTTTGCCTCTGGCTCTGCATTTGTTTGGATCTGTAGAAGTGCTCTTGACATTCTGGATCTCAGCAGATGCTGTCAGCATTGAGGAAAGCTTTTAGAAATACTTCTTTCTAATGTAATGTTTTTCAAGACTTCAGTCACTCCTGACTTCCACATTTGATAACACAGGGCTGTGCATTACACACGCAGGACTTTAATATTTAAAACCAGTCATGGTTTGGGATAAGATTCCACTGCTACTTCTTTCTCATACACTATTTTGCCTGTGAACTTGTATCCAAATTGACAGAAGTTCTTTTCTAAACCTTTCCAAGCAGAGGGTTAAGTTATAGGGCACTGGGCTGGGAGTCAGGAGGTAGGTTTAACTCTCGGTCACTGAAATTGAGGAAGAGCCAATGACTACAGGAGGCCAGGAGAAGAAGAATTAAATTCTCATCCAGTGCCCTCCAATGTGACTGAGAAAATGACTTCTAAACCTCCCTTAGCAATTTTTTTTCCCATAAAGAATGATGAACTGTCAAGAAAAAAAGCCACATGTTCAGACAGTGCCTTCGTGGTGTTTCATGTATATAGAGAAAAACACATCCACAAGAATAGTGTGGAGGTGGGAAGTAGCATCAGAACTTTGGTTTAATCCTGTTTCTGATGCTGGCACTTGTGAGAACCTGCAGCATTTCAAAGAACTTGTCTGTTTGAATGCTCTGCATATAAAACAGATATAAACATTTATTATCTGCCTGATAGTGTAGGTGTTGTGTGAATCTGAGACTGAGGGGGGTTACGTGAGGCTGACCTGCCTGAGTGCCCAAGGGTTTGGTTACTGGGGTTCTTTCTTCTTATGCTCCCTGTCAAAATATTCCAACTTCAGTTCAAACCGAGCCAAGGGTAAATATCTGGAAAAGCTAATGCTACTGCGGAAGCTCTAATTTCCATCTTGAACAGGTTGAGCATCTTAGGAATGACAGCTGGCATGTCATGACAGTTTCTGTTGATGAGTCCGTCTTCTAAAAGCCTCATTAGAGTTTTCACTCACATCCAAAAGGATTCTGGGAAAGAATTGTTCTGACATGAGTCTAAGAGATGTGCACATTACAATACTGAATTGACTTTGACCTGTCAGTGTCTGTACAGGGCAAATTACCTGCTCTTGGCATGTTACTTGACATGCTTTATTACTGTATGAGGATTGCTATTAAAAACTCTCTGGTTTTTGTATCAAAAGGGGTTCAGGATTATCCTTTTCAGAGATACGCTGTGGTGTAGACTTGTAAATTGCCGGTGTTGAGGCCAGATTTCGTGTTGAGATCAGAAAGTTTGTTCATGTGGAAGTTACTGTGTGAACATCTGGGGCCAAACATGGGAGCTGATCAGTGATAACAATGGGCACTGTAAGTCAGGGCACAGAGGGTGGATGTGGAGCTGGGCTGAACACTGGAGAGTCATTTTACCGGACTGATCTTTAAAGGGATAATAGCCTCACGATAAAGATAATGAAGGAGGAAAACAGGGAAGAGTTGGTCATTTGGCTGTGACCCCAAATAGAGTTTCTAATCACACTCACCTGCAGATATTAAGGACAGCTGGACCCCAGAGGTGTTGGACCAATGAGAGCTCCCAAGCCTTTGCAAGCCCCCAACATCTTTATTTCTAAATCATCAGAAGGTGGATCTTACTTAGTTTCAAAATCAAGCCTAACCTTCTTCCTGTCCAACAAAGATCATGAGGACCCACTTTTCCTTTTGAAGCTTTTTTCTTCTGAAGAACTGATGTGAGCGTGTATCATCCTCAAAGGCCACATTGTTATCCAGTGATGAAAGGAAATTCGTAACATGACTTTCATGGTCAAATATCAAAATAGGACAAGAAATCTTGTACTAAAAATTAAAGAAACATAATTTTCAAAATACTTCTATTGCAGTCAAATTCTTACAAATCCTGTGGTGAGCAAAAGTATTGCACTTTGTTTAAGAATGGGATAATGCTTATCATACTCAGAAAAGAAAGACTAAAACTACCACAGTTCATTTACTGACTTGGGGACTGTTGTTGGAAATCAATTGGCTAGGTGTTTTTCCTGTGAATATGTTTTATTTCTATTTTTGTGATGATGTTTGTCCCAGGCGTACACACACTTGTGAGCTGAAATAACTTGGCCTTCAAATGGCTGAGCAGACAAGCTTGAAGTGCTGATCTGTCAGTGTGCCTCTTGAAAATAAGGACAAAGGGCAATTTTTTAGATACAGGATTTGTTACAAATTAGATATTTAATTCTAATAACATGTCTGCAAAGCAGTAAAGTTTAAAAGAAATAAAAAGGAAAAGGACTTGTGTCTGTCATCATAAGGACCTACAATTTACTTATGAAATATGGCAAGTAGAAAGTGGGCTTAAGAGATATTCCTGTTTTCAAGCAGGCCCTTAAAAGGCTTGGGATCTGCTGCGTCCTGTTTCATTTCCATTCAGCTGAGGTCCTTGAGGTACGTGACCTTCTCCACTAAGCAGAACCTGATTCATTCTTTTTCCTCACTGGCTTTCTCTGCTTCTTCCCTGCCCAGTTCAAAAGGTCACCTACAGCTACTCCCTTTGTAACAACAACTGAAAAGTAATAAAATCATGGGATGCAGTAAAGTCAAAAGATTTTTGTTGTAAACGTTGGCACTGACTTCCCTTGTGAAGCAGTACTGGGAGGGAGGGTTAGGTACGGGAGGTGTGGAGAGTAAGATGAAACACTCTCCATGAATCCTGTGTATTTTTCCAAACACAACGGAACAACAACCAGGTCAGGAGAAAGAACCTCCACAACCTTAGCATGGAAAGGGAGCAAATGAAATCTGGATTTCCCTAGGTTCATCCCCACAGCTCCTGCTGCTCTGTTCCCCTCTCCTGCCCCAGACCCACACAGCCTGCCTTGCTTTGTTGTTGCAACATAAGGAGGAGGAGTAAGGGTACAGTGCTGGGAGATGAGAGGCAGCATGTGGCTTCCTCACAGCCTTCTACATTTCAGAAAGGGATCTCTCATTTGATGAAGATCCTTTTTTCTGTTTAGTCATAAACAGATGAATCCCATAATAGCCTCTGTTTCCTCTGCTACAGGAGGTCTGTATGATTAATAAGATCTCCCTGTAGTGAATGCCAAGCCAAACAGATGAATGCAAGGCGCATCTGCTGTAGATTAAACATTTGGAAAAAACATTTTATAAATATTTTTTTCCACAACAACATATCCATATGGCAGTTAACTAGGGTATATATTTAAAACCTTGCATGTACAGTATATCGCCATGCATATGTATTTAATATACTTATTAAATAAGTACTTATGTTGTCACTCAACAGATAGCTTTTTGATATGACTTTTAATCTCTTTGAGATGTCAAATCAGACTGTTTGAAAGGACCACATGTGCCCTATCAAGCAAAACATGAGAAGACGCTGCTTCTGAGTGGGTGGGTTAGTGGGAAGCAAATCTTTTATTTCATTATTTCTCAGAAACAAGATGTGTAAGATAATTACCTGGTTAGGATGAGGTAAGTGTAAAATAACATTCACTGAATATGGCTAGTGAGATAAGGTTGTCCTGGGTACTATGAAAACAGATCCTGAGGAAACAGGGAAGTTAAACTAATTGGAAATTTCTTAGCTGAAAATCCTAACATTTAAATTTAGCTTTACTAACTTCAAAATACTGAAATTACATCTCATTATAATTAATATTTTGGACTTCCTAATCTAACCAGAATGGGTTAAAAGACTTCACAGAAATAAGAATTTATTTTTTTTCCCAATCCATATTGTATAATGGGGTACCCGTTTTTTATTTCTATATCTCTGTGTCTGACTTAGAGGACTGGACCATAATTCTGGATTGGTAAAGAACAAAGTCTGACAATTTATCCCAAACTAAAACCAAATTCAACAAGTAAACATAATCCAGAGCAGCTATTGGCACTCTCATAAGTCAATCTGGTTTTTTAGGATGTAGTTCTTGTAAGACTTAGCAACATTATTGTAGGCTGATTTTCTGATAGACTGGGATTTTTTGGTTTGCTTGTCATGAAACCAAAGATCCCAATATGTGATTCAGAGAATCTAATTACTGAAACGTTTTCTACAACTTTTCTTAACTGGCCTTCCAGTCCAGCAGCCAGAAAGAGGGAAAATCAGCATTTCAAGATTCCGTATGTGCTTGCTTGTTGTGTTGTCAAGCATCAAGACCTGGTTTGTGTGTGTGCCTGGAAAACTGGGGCACTTCTCTGAGGAAAGGGCTCTCTGAACATGACGTGTGCTCTGGGAATGGCCAGTGCTTGTCAATTCATGTCTGTCTGGGCTCAGAGAACGTGGATTTCCCGACCTTGCAGCATGATACTTGCAAGCAGACATGACGTTTCCCCACATGCTTTTTCACAGATTGCAGAACAGAGGAAAATAATTGCCTGGCTTTGCTTTTATCACACACCATTAGGTGCTTTGCCGACTCAAACAAGAAAGACAAAAAGCTCCTCATGTTCAAGAAACTTTTAATATTTATGCTCATTACAGCTGCAGACTTTGCTGCCTAAATGGTTTGTTTTCGGATATTCTTGCCACAGTTTTCCATGTTTCTCTGGGTGTCCTGAGGGCAGGTGGGAGCATGGAGGTGGGAAGCTCCCTCACTTTTGAAATAGTGGCTTGATGACTCATGTCTCATTCTGCTTGAGAGGCTCATTTCTTGATGTCCTTGCTTTGCTCTGGAGCTAAAAAATGCTGCTTCACTATTTAAAAAAATTTGTTTTAATCAAAATGCCTGTGGAGTCCTGGAAAAATCACTAAATAAAATTTTTGCAAACTTTGTAGAAACAGTTGGAAACTGGTGGATTTGATCTGGAAAATCTTAAAAGTGGTCCTTTTTGCATCAGGGCTGAAAAAAAACTGTAGAATGTGAAGCTTTTCTGAACACATCTAATTTCCAGAAGCATCTCTCTTCAGAGCCCTGATGTGAGCCCTCAGTAGCTGTTTGTGATGTTCACAGCAGGTTTTTTCCTACATATGTCAGAACCATACCTTAAATTAGTTTTCAAGTAGATTTAGTTAAATGAGTTTAAAGAAAGCCACTCTTACTGTGCTTTAGCAAAGGATTATTTTAGACTGGCTTTGATTTGTTCCCAATGAATTGCATTTAAATTGATATCATCTAAGTTTATATTGATTTAATGGTGTCTCAAAGCTCCTTTAGCAGAAGTGATTCCTTTAAGTCCTCCTGAATTCTGGATTCCAGAAATGGGTAACTGAGCTTTTCCAGTGTTGCTGTGAGGCTGCAGCACCTGGAGGGCTCTGTGCTGGAGAATTCACCCGGCTGCCCAAAGCACACCCAGCATGCCAGGGACAGCAAGCGATGCAAACACCTCCAGCTCTGGCTGAGTGTTCTGGGTATGAACCTCCCCTGCACGTGGGCAGAGAGTCCATCCAAGCAGGGAGTTGGGATAATTTCCCAGATGCTCCCACAGCATCCTGTAATAATGTGGCAAGATCATTGTGCGGGGAGAAGGTGCCCAGGCGGTCCCTGTGGAGGCATCAATAACATCCGTCAATGATGTGCTGTTCTTAAAAGGGAGAGATGAGTCTGCAGGGCTGGTTCGTGTGGGCAGCACGGGATCCAGGGGGATTAGGACTCCTTGCTCTCTGCTGCCAGCCTCCCACAGTCTGACATGATTGTAGGAGAACACAGGGTGCTCAGGATGCCAAAGGAGTATTTCTCTGAGGAATAAAAAAACCCCAACCTTGTTTTATTTTTTTACCAAAGAATAGCTTTTTAAGTGAAAAAGGGAGAGTGAAATGGGTTGGCAGACTGAATCTTTATTTAAAATTTTATTTAAACCTGAATCTTAATCCGCTGTTTTCAGGAGGTTTATCACAGAGGTGAAATGGAGTTGGGAAGTTGGTTCTCCAGTGATATCTTCTGAGGTGTGGATTTCCTGGGCAGGGAGGCATTGCCTTATCTCTCCTATTGGCACAAATCTGACTGAGATATGGCTCCTTAATTGTGCAACACCCTCTTCTCTCCCAGTTGGATTAAGATTGGTTTTGCCTCTTGCTCTGAGCTCTCCAGATCATCATAGGAATGCCTGGAGGTTGTGAACAGACTTCAGTCCTCCCCTATCTTTGCCAAAACGCCAAACCACATTTACCAGCAGAGATTATAGGAAAAAACACTTTTAACAAGAAACTTCCAACCATGAAAAGATATTTTCTAGGAAAATTCTTTCTGTTTCACTATAAAAATGCTTGTCCTTGGAAATGGAAACCCTCTTCATTAAAGACAGTAGTTGGAGGAATCTAAACTGTTCTGCTTGTAGGACTTCTTGTAAAAATAAAATTAGTCTTTATTGACAAAAATGAAGAGGAAAAAATCACACCATGTGTTCACATGATAAACAACTGCCTTCCTGTTCATCTAGACTTCAAACAACAGTTAGGGTACAGTTTGGCTGCCTATGACTAAGGACTTTTAACTTCTCTATTTGGCTAAGGATCCACTGCAAACACTTTGTTCTAAGGTGAGAAGTGCATTCGGTGAGTAAAAAACCAGTTTGGGGCTGGAAAGGGAATGACAAACTTTTATCTGAAAATGTCACTTTAACTCTCTCTATAAGATACCCATGGTTCCCAGCCAGTATGTTTTTGTGATTTAGCTACATTTCCTGCCAGATCAGTCAGCTAGATACAGATCCCTTGCTCCTGGAGTGTGGAAACCTGAATAATAATTTGAGCTGCAGAAAGCCCTAGTGAATCGCTGGCCTACTTTTCTGTCCCAGGGGAAGGTGCACTTCTCTAATCCAGGAGCCATTGCTTTGGCAGATGGCTCTATTTACTCAATGAGCAGGTCAGGACAAGAGGAAAAATGGAACATAATAATCCAACAGTATTCAATTAAAGGTAGCTCTGTGCAACTGTACCTAAGTCACTGCTGTTGAAGCCTCTGGGGAGCGTGTTCATTTTTCAGCCTTGTTTCCTTAGGAAATGGGGCTGTCTGCCTTTCTGTCTGTCAGCATCTGTCCTCTCCGATTAATTTATTCATCTGTTTGCCATTTTCAAGGAAAAATGACCAAAGAGAAGAGTTTTCAAACATACGGAATTCCAACACAGTTAACAGAACTTGGCAACTGAGACAGGAGGAGACCCTGAGGGTCTCCATGGAGGGGAAAGGAGATGGAGCTGTATCCAACCATTCCCAGACTGGAGAGCAGGTCAGGCCTGTTGGCCTCAACAGGCATATTCTGTCTCACCGGTCTGAACCAGGATCGTCCTACTTGTCCATCCAAACATCTGGAAAATGTGGGAGCAGCCTGGGGAAACTGTCAAGGACAAGATGTTAGAGACATAACAGATAGAGTAAGGTAGGACAGAAAAGCACTTAGAAAAAAAAGGATTTGAAAAACCAACCAAGAAAAAACATTATGGGTTCGCAAAGCATTGAACATTTTGTGTATTAAATTTCATCTCTGTTTTGACTGAAGCCCCAAAACTGGTTTTGGAACCAGACGTACACATCAGTATTATTATGGTTTTTTTATTGCTAGGCAAGAAAAATATAATTTGTTTCAGTTTTCCTGGAACTGAAAGAACAGTGAGAGATGGCAGAGCAGGTTCAAGTTCCAGCTGATTATTGGATTCATTAGAAATGGGCTGTCTGAAGCAAACAATACAGGCAAACCCTGGAGGGAGCAGGGTGAGAAGGTTTGGGCTCTTTCCTTTGTATGCTGTCCATCCCCCCAGCAGATCAGATATTTGGAACTCTTTCCAGACATTTTTCATTTTGTTGGTAAATAGGCATGCACTTGTTCTGGGATTTCAGTCCCCAACTGTTCACTTTATCCAAGGGAGAAAGGCAGAAACGTAAGTGAAGCTCAAACAATAAAACCTCAGAATGGGTCAGGCCAGTTATTATTACATGATTTCAGGCTTTGAAAGGTCATTTATGTTTTCCAAGTTGGATTTATTTTTTACACTTATTTTTAATATTATCTCGCTGTGTTTCATAATGTCAGGGAAAATGTCTGATTTCAGGCCTAAAATGTCAAAGCAGCATTTTCAAAATCACTCAGCACTGAGCCAAATGTTTTTCTGCTGGAGTCAGTGGTAACAGTCCCATTTGCCTTAGGAGGCTTTGGATAGTGCTGAATGTTATGGAAATCCACATTTGTTACCATTTTTTCAGGCTGCACTCCTGCACGTTCCCCTTCCTTCTCCTCTTCCATAGGCCTGTTCATATGTGGAGTGATTCCTAGTAGGAAAGGTAAAAGCGTGACAGTTAAGAGTCCTGGATTCACTTCCAATTCTTCCTAATGACTTCAGGTTAAATCATGGAACTGTTTTATGCCTCAGTTTATACCTAAGTGACACGTAAAATCCCCACCTCAGAGGGTCTCACAGTTCACCAACACCTGGGAATGACAAAGCTGCTGCTTCAGCAAGTGCCAAGTGTATATTATGGAATAAACTGTTCCTGTAGTGTTGTGAGAAGTAATGTAGATGAAGCTGATGCAATGTGGACATAGCTCTCCATCTGTGCCTCCATGTTAGGGAGTGTTTCTGGATGGACTCACTGCAACAACCAGAATTTCCCTAGCAAGGAAAATTGGGGTTTAAAAAATTTAATAAGAAGCATCTATTGTTGATAAAACCTTCCCAGTGGCTTTGTCATGATGAAAACAAGAAAGGGTGTACAGAATAAATTAATTTGCTGTTCCAATAACTATGATTCAAAGTGGGGGTGCTTTTTAATGGCTCATCTCCCAGTCAGCACACAGTGAAACATCTCTCCTGCAGGAGTAGGTAGGACATGCCCAGTGCCATATTCTTAAGAACAGCTTTGCATTGCCTGCTCTAGAGATATCCTATGTCTTCAGTTGTGAGTACTGCCAGATAAAAAACCTCTTAGCACTCAGATTTTCTAATCCTCTAGACAAGATAAAAAAATCCAGCATTCCCCTGTCGTTGTCTGCCCTCTCCTGTACCTTGCATTTCTATTGCATCAGCTTAGAATTACCTGATAAGAGGAGTGTGCAATAAATTTATGCTTCTATATGGCAAGAATATTTCCTTTGACTTGTATTGAATACCTTGGGTTATGAACATTATAATTCTTCCTGATCACCTGAGTTACTGCAGAGAATTGCTGTGATAGAACAGTTTGAGCTGTGGGAGGGGGGGCAGATCTCCTGGTGAGTGTTTGGTAGGAGAGAACCATCAGAAATATTGTTCTTCATCCTGGATGGACATGTGGTACTGGCTGAGGCAGCTCAGACACGTCATGGGCTCCCAGAGAACCTGACGAATTAGAACTCCTTCTAGAAGAATATTTCTTCCTCCTGTGATACTTGTACAAATTCCTCTGCCATTCTACCTCGAGGCAGGAACAGAGAAAGGGTTTGGCCCAGGATGATGAAGAAGCAGGAACAGATAAAATTCTGGTCCGAAAGTACTGATTTTAGTGATGGTGGCTGTTCAGAATATCTCAGATTGAGGTATCACAAAGCTATGGCCTACAAAGGATTAATATTGATCCCATTAAAACTTCTGTAGGTACTCCAGTTTACACCAAGAGAACTAAACCTTGTGTGGCAGTGAGTATTGGCAGGACATAGCTCTTGAGCAATAAAGGTCAGCAATACTAACTTCATGAGGTGTTTTTGCTGTCAGGTGGTCATAACTCCACTGCATTAGGGATTGCAAAGATCTTAGAAAAATGCAGGTTGCTCTGCTGTCCTTCACAGCCTCTGACATCCTGCTGCTCTTGGGCAGTGGAAGCTGCACTTTATTTAAATATTTATAACATTACTAGAAACAGTCAAATTACTTTTGCTCTTTAAAATCATATAGAACATGGTAAAATCCAATGAGATGAAAGTGAAAAATATGCTTTCATTTCAGTCTGCACAATCAGATGCAATAGTCTGTGTGCAAATGGATTAACATGCCAAAAATATAACTTGAGGCGAGAAGTGTAACTTCCCTCAGTAAATTAACATCAATAATTATAAGTTGTAAACAGTTGCAGATATAATTAAGATTCGAGGCCCAAGGGTTGAACATGCCTTACTGCAACTGATATCAGACTCTGTGATCTTGATGTTCAAGTCCCCTCAGGAGACAGCAAAGTTAGGAACATCCCCCTATGTAATAAAGTATCAACCTTTTAGGAGCATTTGCAAAGTTCCTCTTTCCCTCTGTTTTAAAGACAGACTGGGCTCTTTGTCAAAAATTAGAGTTTTCTGGTTTTCCCTGTACCAGGGATTGTTGTGCCTGCTCTCCTTGAACTTCAAAACATTAATTTTTAAAGAGTTAAATTAAACTAATTAAATTAAATGAAAAGTTGTTGCAGTACCTTGCAGACAGAGAACTGTCCCCAAAGAATGGAGGGGATTGCTTTGTTAAATTTGTAAAGGGGGAAATAAGGACGAGACAGAGGAGGAGGAAAGGGATCCACAATGTGGAAGGAAAAGAGCAAGACTGTTTCTTGTGTTTGAAAAATCCTTTCAGAGCTCCAAATCAATGGGAAGAAGAAGGAAAAAACTAGAGTAAGGGTTTCAAGTGGAACTATTTGAGAATTTTTCAGGATGTCAAGATTATTGGTACCTTTCAATGGAATATTCAGAACTTTGCAGAAAAAGACACTAAAGAAAGCAATTGGTTGCTCATCATTATGGGGAAACAAGCCTCAGTCTGTTGGTTAAGAGCTTGTGCTTCAGCAGACAATTGTTTCTTGTTTTGAGGCTGGACTGTGATAGCATTTTGTGGGTACAACTTGCCTTCAGAGTTATAATTTTCAGTGAATTATTTGTATCACTGGAACTCCTTTGGTAGAAGTCCTTACATAAGTTACAAAGTGCCTTATGTTGTATGGAATTTTCCCTTTCTCCAAGAGCACCTGTTCGTGGTGTTTGTGCACTCAGAGGACAGTGGTGCAAAGGCCAGGCTGTTTGGTAGGGGTGGCAATCAGAAATCACTCCTATTCCAGGTCCAGAATGGCTCTTGTTTCTGCACATGTATGAGACATTAATTAATAGTCTGACATTAATTGCATGTGATGGGAGCTGCCCTGTTTGTTCCACTGTGTGGGGAAACCCTCAGATGGCACTTAAACCAAATGCAATTTAGCTTCACTTAAAGCCATCTGGCAGAGCAATAAAGGGTGGCTTAAGTGTCCATGGGAAAAAAGACCAGGAACATAATTTTATCCTTAAGGTCAGGGAAAGCGATTCTGTGCAGTTCTGGAATCTGTGAATGGGGCCTGGGTGATGTTCAGGTAATGCATCAATGACCTAAATGTTTGCAGCCTTTCAATGCTTGTAGGATCTGCTTCTCAAGTGTCTTTGAAATGGTTCTATCAGGGTGTAAACTTGGTGTAAATGTGCTTTTACTGACATACAGAATGATCATACACAGAAATGTATAAATTCTCCAAGAAAACAGCCTTTGAAGACTGTTGAAAGTTGTCGTGTCAAGCAAAACAGAGGCAAAGCCTTCAGTTCCTGGCTTAACAAATGAGTGAAAAACAACTGAAGCTTAGGAGAATTGCTTGTCTGTTTGTAGTGATCCTCGTGGTTTGTGGGGAGGCCACATCTTAGGAAGTTATTGCTGGTAACAGGCACATGCAAAGAGGATATTGGAAAAAATGGTGCAACGAGTTTTTCTTGATCCTCCTGAAATATTTTTGTTTCCATTAAAAGATACAGAAATGCTCATTTCACTGTCAAGAAACTGCTTGGCCAGGAAATTATTAGAGGAGGAATTTTACTTCAGTGGTTGATTTTTAGAAAAAAACAAAGCAACATCAACCCAAGGCTGGCCCGGGAGCCCCTGGATGCTTGGGAAGAGCAGAGTTAGGAGCTCCACTCTGCTGTTGTCATCCTCATTGTGCCACCTCATGCTCTTTATTGCTGCTCTACCCGTGCCACCCTGCAGCCTGCCTGGAAGTCACACAAGGTGAAGGCAGCTGAAGTGTTACTCTGACTTGCAGCACCTCTATAAATCTCTTAGTAAAGCACCAGGGTACTTTTACAAGTGTAATGACTTTTTATTTTATTACCCAGCATGCAGTACATGAAGCTGCTTTTCCACAATGTATAAATTTAGTGAGGGAGAAAACCCCATCATCCCCATCGCTCTGCCATCAGCTGCCTTTCTGAGATCAGAGAGCATTTGGAAATGCTTCCACTGCCTAAATTCTGAATGACTAGAAAATAGGTTAAAAGTGCCACTTTGTACTGTAGCACTTTACAAAAGTGTGTTTTGTTTGACAGGACTTAATAAAAAAATCTTTTAATCTCTGTCACTGTGGGTAGGTGGGAAGGCCAAAAAGTCTAAATGTTTTAAAGGAAAATTTTAATTAGTATGCAAATTTGACTTTCTGCATTAAAATGTCATTTACTAAGTAAATGTTGTTGCACTGGAAGTTCAGATATTTGATCATTTTCTGTCAAGGTGCCTTTGCAAATTTCCTGAATGTAATAACAGCATTTCAAAAACAAAATGAAATTCCCCTTTTGTTGCAATGCACTGGGTCTGCTCCACCAAAGGCTGTGTGACTGGAATATCTTAAATCAGCCACCAGCTTACAGTGCCGGTTCTCCATCCCCCAGTTTACAAATTTTGTTCTCCCCTTGGTGCCTGCAGAGGTTTCTGGAAACAAGGGAGATGGGAAATATACCCCTACATGCCATAAATTTGAATCATTGAAGCATAGCAACAAAATGATTACAAAAACTATTGTAGCCATTAGAATCAAAGGAAGTGGTTGCTGAGTTATTGTCAGCCACCACTGAAGGTTACAGCAGTGATCAGCATTTACAGGGTTAGGAAAGGCTTACACGCATTTTGAGCATTAACTGATTTCATTGTCTCAATAAAATACACATTCCTGTCTCCTGAAGAAGGAGAAGATCAATGGTTGAAGGCCCAGCCTGGCTTTTAACATAGAAAAGGAAATGCTGTTCTTATATAAAAGTAGTGGGAAAACAATTGTGAGACAGAAAAAATTGGGAGGGAAAATTTAATAAAAGCAGGAAATTCCAAGTATAGTTTCTTTCCTTCACTGTCTGTGGGGTCAGTGGTTGCTTCTTGCCACCCTGAATGAATGTGGTGTCTCAAACTGCACCTTATATGGAGCTCTTGAGGGATCAGAAACATGGCACATGGGAGCCATATGTTCAGCACTTGCCATCATTTATTGAGAGCCGAGTTCAGGGCTAAAAACTGATTTAAACATCCATATTTAGAGCTCCTAAGTACAAAATAAAGCACAAATTCTCACGAAAGTTGAAGACAGAAGAGAAAAAGCTGTGACCCAACATAGAAGTGGTTTCAAAAAAGAAGAAAAAGGCTGGGGGAATTTGGTTTCTTTGAGTGCAAAGAGCCTGCCCTGGGAATGCAGAATCCTGGCTAAGGGATGCAGTGGGAATGTCTGACAAGGCTGGTGGATGTGGAGGCTTGAAGGTTTATTGTGAATGATGTGCTCACTCTGGGTCCCTCAAAGGTGAAAGCAGAAGGAACCTCTCCAGTGTGAGGACAGGGGGATTGCTCCTTCTGGCCTCACCTCATCTTACAAAGGTGCAGATTTGCCTGTGATATCCACACACATGGTAGAGAACACAAGTGACACAGCCCTTGGCAGAGCTTTCAGGTTTTTGTGTGTGTCTGTATAATTTCATTAACTGGATGTCCCACATGAGCATAAAATCTGCAGTTGGGTGTTCCTGATCTCGAGGCTTCTTGCAATAAATCTAGAAATTGTACATAACCCAAGGCAGCTGTGCTGAGATGTTCTCTGTGTTCCTCACAGCCTTGTGCTCATTTGCTCATACCCTTACTGGTGTTGTGACCTTGGCTGGAAGCATCTCCGTGTCCAGGAAGACTCACTGACCTGACCTTGGATCTGCCATCCATGGCAGGGCTGGGATGTGTTAGCAGGAAATGTTAATGACTGTTAATGGCTGGGCCTCACCTTTGAATGAACACTGGACATTGGTTCCTGCCACTGTTAATTGGCCCTTTTGATGTGCATGAGTTTTGTGTTATGAAAGAACCTATAGTGGATTTTTCTTTTGTGTAATAGACATTTTGCTGGTTAAAAAAAGAAAAAATAAAAAAAAAACCCCAGCAAAACCCCAAACTCCATTGCATGTGAATGTTTTCACTGTGTTAGCAATTTTTGTATCTTATTGGCAATGTTCTAAAGCACTGAAGGTTGAGACTGCTCAGTTCTCTAGAGATCCTTGTAATTACAACAAAGACTGCTGGAGCATGAAAAAAGTCATTTGGCAAAATGGTCCTCTTGGCTTCCTCTGTCTCATCCTCCCCTCTCTCTGACTTCCAAGTCCTCTTTGCTCAGTTTACTAGACAAACACATTGTTTGCTGTTTGCCAGGGCAGATGTTTGTTTAATTCAGCACCTTCTGCTTTCCCCAGCCGGAGGAAAGTCACACTGTTCACTCTTTTCTTTTCTGTTTACACCACCTCTCCCCTGCCAGCCAAGGTGCAGAAAAGAAGGACAATGGTGCAGCTCATGACAAGTGATTCCATGTTCCATCATTTCTAGGAGCTTAACCACTGTCTCCTGTATTCTATAAATGGCACATGGCAAAACACAGAACACCTCACTGGACTGTCTCACTGTGCAAGGAGGGGATATCCAGCCACTGAATATTTAATGTAGAGAAAAAACCCTCTCTTTTTTTGAAAAATCATGAGATCTCAACTTGAACTGACTCATGCTCTGATCCAGCTGAGTCCTGCTGGAACAACTCTGTGCTGGAGAGCTGTTACTGCTTGAGAGAGTATTTGCCTTGTAGTCTGGACAGACTGTGATGCAGAGTCAGGCTGCAGAAAGTCTGCATAAAACCTGTGCATCCTTTTAGTGCTGATTTGAGGGCTTAAGAGGGCATAGAACTCACTAGATGCTCTGGTGTTAAGTCTCATCCGTGTTCCAAATAAACCCTTGCCACTGAAATCCATATTCCAAGAGTCTCAACAAGAATCCGGACTTATTCCTGCCCCTTCATTCCTGCCTTCCATCTCTTCCTGTGTGTGACTGACACAGTGTACTTTCTCCTTCTTTGCAAATTTCCTCACAATTTTTTGGCTCTGTGCATGTTTCCTCTACTTCTTGCCTTACTCATGCATCTGCTTTCTCTAAAGCTCTGTGGCTTTCTCTACCTTCCCTCCACAAAGGATGGCTTCACATTCCAAGCAGCAGGTCAGAAAACTTAACTCTGAATGGATCCAGCATAACAGAAGGATGAACAGATATTCTTCTTTTACTTTAACAAACAATATAGTGCCATTTTTCCTGATCAGCTTGTGCATTTTCAACAAATCCAGAGATAATTACCAGATTTTTATACATATATATCTATATCTATCAGTGCAGAGCTGGGCTTTTATCTACATACTGTATGTTTCTGTAAGTAAAGAAGTGCTCTAATTGTCATCAGAACCATTTGTTGCTATTTGAATGCCCATAAATAAGGAATAGACAATGCAGGTTTTTCATTACAGGCTGGAAAAGCTGTATATTGGCTTGTTATTCCTTGGCAGAAGCCAGCCAGAAACGGGAGGTTTTGCAGTACTTTTGAGTACACAACTCATGAGTGAGTTGTGTAGGGCAGAGTGTCTGTGATTACATCCCCCAGCCCTGCAGGTTTTCCTGATAATGCTGCTGCATTTATTCCTGCTGTGCTGGAAACTAACAGACCTATTGGAAACTTTAGCAAACCTTGCTGTGAGTTTCACATTTCTGTTTTACTGCAAAGCTCTTCGCTTTTCTGGGATGCAGTCTCAGACAAGCCAACAGAAGAAGGAACTTCATGAGCATATTATTTCTTTATCTCAAGAAATCACTGTGGGTTTAGCTCTGTTTCTGATCCACTGAAAAAATTCTTACCTGCATGATCACACATTTTCTGACAACAAATATTTCTAATTCACAGAATTCTCTTATTAGCTTCATGTGACATCTTTTGCACAACTGGAGTAAACTTAAAAAAAAAAAAAAAGCCAAAATTACCCAATGAAACAGATTCCACAGTTTTTATAATACTGAAAGCTTTTGGGGACAAAGAAGTGGTGCCAGTGTGACTTGGAACTGAATTTGGCTCAGCATTCTCCAGAAGAATGAATCAGAGCTTTATATGTGGCAACAATATAATTCCCTTGATTCCTTCTCTGTCTCATTCTTATCACATCCTTCTTATTTCTTGATTTTATAACTGCCATAGACTGGACTGACAAAGACTTTCATATTATAGCACTCTAAATCTTCCTTTCTTTGAAGGAATAAATTGAATAGCTGATTAATTTAATGAACCCTTTCTAGTTTAGATCATTGCCCCAGGAAAGCAGCACTTTCAGTTTTCTGTCTCATTCTTCTAAAAGACCAGAATATCTCTGATTCTGTGTTTTCTCTCCATCTTCATATTGGCAGCGTTAGTGCTGTCAGCAGATACAAACATCTTCATTTGATATTCTTATTTAACCCATTCAGAATGCCTGATAACAGATGAGGTTATCTCAGGATTTGTGGTATTACTTTATGAAATCTGTGAGAATTCATGGAATGCAAAACTTTTCCTGATTTTACCTGGGCTGGAAAGGTAAAAGACGTCTGTTGGAAGTGATTCAAGACACAATGATGTCACTGGGAATCTTCCCACAGACTTCAACAGCCCAGAAAGCACCAGCACAGATGCTGTGACTGATGAAGAAGAAAGCTGGGAGATGCCCGTTCTGGCCATAAAGACTTTGTGGTGAAGCTAATTTCAGTTTCTTAGACAACACTTGTGTGTTGAAATACTTAATTCCCTAAAGCATCATTTTTTTCTTCAACTCATGACTCTTTCCAATAAAGTGTAATGCAAAATGCCACCCGCCAAATTCTTCCCCTGTTTATGTGTTCATAACAGATCCATGAACAAAATTCTCCTTTCACTTCATTGGTTTGAGAAGGTAACTCCATGTCAGCCTGTTGAAGGATTACAGGGGGAAAAACCCCAAACATTTTATGAGAGACAAGGGGCCTGTGGATTTCAGCTCAGCTGCACAAATATCAGTGAAGGCAGAATTGAGCCCTTATTATTTCCTGTCTACTGCATTTCTCCCATTTTGTCATGGCAGCTGTGGAGATGGAAACTCCCAGGATTTCTACAGCCAAGTCATCCTTCACCAATAAAGACATACTGACTCACATAATAGATTAGGCTGTCACACTAAACCTGACAAACAACATTTAATATGTCTCAAATTGCATCCGGGCAGATATCCCTGTAAACGACCGTCCCTACCACGCAGATGTTTCCCATCTCTTTGGAACAGCTCTGATGGTCAGGCCAGGCATGAGGCTCTCCTGCTCTTACCCACTTGGAACTCCCAGAGCCCTGGTGGAAAAATGGCTGATCCAGATTTTTCTCCCAGTGAGGCTTTCTGCGCATTTCATAGTTGTGCTGTTCCATTCCAAGGGGAAATTCATGAGCACTGTCTATCATCCTCTGCTGTAAAGCCAGAGACAAGGTGACACTGAGGTCTGTCATTGGAGGCCTCCCAAGGTGACTCCCTCTGAGGCTGACAGGGGTCTCCTGTGTTTCTGAGGGAATATTTAACAGTTTTCCCCAATTTTACTTCCCCTTCCTCCTTTATTTTGCACATGAACCATTCTCTTTTACCTTTAGCTTGCAAAAATAGAGCTTTTGCACAATGCAGGGCTGTTATCAGCAGTTCTGTATCTGTTCTCATTTTCTAACTGTTCTTTTAACTTGCTCCAGCCTTGGGCTGTTGTTTTTTTTGGTTTTTTTATTCAGACAACCTCTCCCCAGTCTGCCTCCTTCCCAGATTGTTTATGTTTGAAAGACTTCTACATTTGCTGGTGCTAATCTTCACATCCTCACTTATTCCCATTGGCCTCTGTTGTCCTTTTTCCTGATGGGTTGAGTTTCAGTTGTATTGTCTCCAATTGTTCTTTAACTTTTTCCAGGTCTGTGCAGTCAGCTTTCTGGTGCACCATAGGGCTCCAAATTGAAATTCCTCTGGGCAGTTCACATTTCCTTAAATTTCCATAAGATGAAAACCTCTTGGGACTCTTGCCCTGAGTAATGTTTCAGATGTAAGGATAACCCTGTCCCAGCTGTGCAGAGGTCTGTGTGAAGGGAGAGATCAACGAGATGGATGCAGCACAGATAGGCTTCCTTGGTTATTCCTCAGTGTATCTGACTGACCCATGTGACAAATGAACCCTTGTGCAAATGCAGGTGTTTCCCCACCTGGCAGGAATTCCAGAGGGCTGCTGACCAAGCTGCTGTAGGATTTGGTGGTGGCCAGAACTTCCCACCACACCAGTGCCTTTGATTACCAAGTGGAGACCTTTAGCTGCTTGCTGGGGGCCAGCTGCTGGAAAACGTGTTAGCCAGCACATTAACTCATGCTTTATTCAAGTCACTTTCTCCAGTAGGTCCTGGGGATCATTTTTATTAATCCTTAGATGTTAAGACTAAACCAGTGCAGATTTTGATGCATGATGCTACCCCCAAGGAAGTCAGTGGCACAAATCCAGCTGAAGTCAGGTGGGTGCAGGAAGAGCATTGACACAAGCCAAGATATTCACAGTCAGAGCTCAAGCTCTGGCCTTCCAGAGCCTGATGTTTGGAAGGAGAGTGCAGTCACAACATGAGCAGATGCTCTGTCCTTCTTGGCCTCCCATTTCCTCCCTTTTGCTGCTACATGCCAGAGATTCACAGAGATCTCTTTCAAAGGCAGGGCTTTGTTTCTTCATCCACTTTCCGGTGTTGTGCTCTGCTTGTTTCTTTCAATTTGTCCTAAAAAAGGAGAAAAGTAAAACTAGTTCTATGAGACTACAGGGAGGAAAAAAAATTCTCTGGAGTTTCTTCAGCATCTTGGCTAGAAACACAGCAAGCACTGTCATTACAGTTAGCAACAAAGGACACGGCATCGCTTCCAGCAAAATCACCACTTACTTCAGTGTGGGTGAGATTAGGCCAGGAAAAACCCCAACTGAGTTTAATAGAGGAGAAACTGACTTTGGTTGAAACAATAAGCCGTGTTCCAGACCTGCAGTGAGAGCCTTAGAGCCAAGTCTCAAGGAGGTACTGCCTTTCCTCTGGTACCTTCCCCCAGGGGCTCTGCTCATTATTCCACCAAGTCTAACAAGTCTAACTCTTTCCCTCTCTCTCTAGCAAGATCCTTTGTCCATCCTCATTCAGATCCCCCCTTAGCTGAAACGGTGGAGTGCAGGTCGTTCAGATAAGCACAAACTGTAATTAGGTCGTATTCTGAGTAAATAATATGTGGGTGGGAAAAGGAAGGAAGGGGGAGGGAGAGAGTACAAATGAAAGAAGGGGGCAGGGGTTTGGCAGGGTTACAGAATTGCAGCAGGCTTCTTGTAAGTCTCAAGCTAAAATGGGAGATGTTTGCATTTAAAAAGAGCTTTAATAGGTGCTATAAGTTGGCATTTTTGGTGATTAGGTAGGCAGGTGTTTATCGTTTTAGTAACTATCAGAGCTGGAACTGTGTAGTGTACCCATTGTGTTACAAGCATCACTTTCAAGGGGCAGGAGGTCTGTGCTGTGGTGGGGTGGGAGGGCAGCCCAGAGCCTGTGCTGCTCCCACTCTGGCCTCAGGAATCACAATGTCTATAGGGAGCACCTTCCCTTCAGAGGAATAAAAGGCAGCAACATGCTGTGTACGGTGCCTTCAGCAGCTGCAGCCCAAACAAGAATTGCATTCTCCTCACAGCCCCCAGGCAAGCTGATCCCAGCATGGGAGGGGAGTGGGAACCTTGGTGTGTTCCATGTCCTCTCTCACCAGGTCCTCTGCCCCAGTCAGCAGCAGACCCACATTTTCCTGGTTGTCCTTTTACAGCTGAATTATTTGGTACTTAACTGATGAATTTAGCAACACCTGGGAAAAGGGTTTTCTTCACATGGGAAAATGAGTCTTTTCTTGCAAGGTCAGAACCTGAAAACCTTATGAATTGTTTTGTCTGAAAAATTGCCAAGAAACACAAGATAATTCACTTTTTTGGACCATATTTGTTTACTTTGTGATGAAATAACAAAAATGTTTTACGAAAGCAGACTCTTTCCTAGAAAATCAATGTTCTCATTTGACAAAGGCTTAATGGAAAAAATGCAGGTTGCACTAGGGATTTGTTTGGGAGCTTGTCCTTCACAGAAGTGGTGAAGACCAGTCCTTGGTTAGAGAGGAAGGGTACCAAGTTCCTCTGCAGGGTGAGCCTGTTGGCAGCCCTGCTTCTGTGGCTCAAAGGAAATCCTGGTGTGTCTAAAGACCTCAGAGGAGGTTGTGGGACAGATACACCCAAAAGAAAAGGTTGCCTCAAGATGAGATTATGGTCAATCTCCATGTGTTTTTTGTCAGTAGAACAGCTTTTGTTCTGCTTAAATTCCATGTATGAGATTTTGGCTTCCATTGGAAATCTACAGGTTACCAAGGCTATTGAATTCCACATTATCAGCTGTGGGCCCCAGATCCAGTCTGAAGATATTAATGTCTAGTTTCCGCTTGCTGAATTGGCTGCACATGTCAGCTTCCTGTGTTCTGCTTTCCAAGCTCAGTGCTTGCTGAAATTTTACTTCTCTTGAAACGTTTTTGTTGCTGTAATGAATGGAAAAAGTTTGCCAGTGTGCTCAGTCTGTAAATCTCCACTGTTCTTTCTGAAGGGATAGACGGTTTTCCTTACAGGAGACATTTATTTTCAGTAGGATTCTGTTCCAAGAGTGTTATGTAACATTTACAGACTTTGAGAAGAGAGCAATCCCAGAAAAGATATTGCAAATGTACATAAATACACATTTATGTGCACATTGTGTGTATCTGTTCCTATATCTGCACAACCCAATGGAGGTCACAGAACCCTCACAGCAACACCTTGCTTGGTTTCTACGGCCACCTCACCTGCCCCCTTCCTGAAACCCTTTCCAAGAGTCAAAAAGAAAAATCCTGCACAAGGCAGCTGGATGTTGTCACCTTGTGTCCTGCTGACCTGTTTGATTTCAGCAGCACCTCTGTCCCTGGCAGTGGGGGAGCTGTTGGCTGCCCTCAGGTCACTGTCATGCCATGGGGGATATTTCTCTGGAAAAGAAGTGATGCCAACAAGTTGACCCCCTTGGATAATTCCTGTGTAGTGATGTCCTTTTGACATCAGACACAATTGGAACAGGCTTGAGCAGCAGAAGCTGGGACACTGGAGACTCATGTTTCCTGTTCTAGCCATGGACCCAAGTGCTTCGTGTTTGCCAGGGAAGAATATATCTTGGAGGAGTTTTTTAATAGATCAGTGGTTTTGTGAGACTCAAATCTTATTTTGAATTATGATCTAATCAAAAAATTTTAGAGGGTATAAATTTACTTCATTACCATTGGAAGATATTTCCCCCTACCCACAGTGCTTTCATTTACAATGTGTGGAAATTTTTATATGACTGGAAAGTAGAGAACAGAGATGGCTGAGGATGCAGCAGCCATGGAAGGGTTAACAAACCCAAAGCCTTCTTGAAGAATCTAGTGTCTTCTTTTGAGAGGGGGAGAGAACCTAGAATTAAATTTAATTTATTTTGCACAGGCAGACTCAAGACAATAGAATTCCCGCTGTTTTCATCTCCAAAACCAATAGACAGACCAAAAAAGGAATAGAGGTGAAGGGTTATGGAACTCATATTTTTCTACCTTCTATGACTGTCTTCAGTATTTTCTTGTTATCTGCAGATATTGCTTTCAGCAGAGTGACCTTTGAATAAGCAGGATGGTGGTGTCCTAAAAAAAGAGAAGTAAAAAGCACAGACAAATTTGAAAACGCTGTGAGGTCTGTGACTTCTTTTCCAGCTAAACTGGATACTCAGAGTAAACTTCAAATATTAAAATAGTAATCCATTAAGATCTAGAGAAGGCCCACAAGAGAGTCTCTGCTTTAACAACTAATCTGCTTCTGCTTAATTCCATATGGGAAGACTGGTTTAATTGGTGACCTTCTTGTGTGATTTTAAGAGTAAAAAATAAACTTACAGCATATTTAGCAAATAGAGCCATGCCAGAGGGGGGGGGAGGGAGGAAACAGAAAAACTTTTCAGAGTCTGTATAGTTGTTGGAAAGTTTTTACCCATTTTTTTTCTTCTGTAAACATAAACATAGCCAACATATTACTGCTGAAACTAATAATTTAAGCAACTTCCCATGAAAGCTTGAAGAACTGCCTTTCCCATTTATGGCACAGAACTTGTGGTTCATATTCTTCAAATCTGTCAGTCAAAAGAAGGGAAAATATCTATGCATCTGCACATCCCATTATATCCTAACCCCTGGATGCAGAAATAGCATCTGAGCAGTGAAAAGCTGCTAAAGCCATCGATGAAAGCCTGTTATGGCTTATTATGAACTCTACCTGCCTGCCTTGCTCTAGTTTTTCATTCTTTCCACATGAGCAGCTTGCGGAAGGATTGCTGAGTGCAGATCCCGCTACAGTAAACTGCATTGTTTCCTGTTCCAGGCACACTCACATTGCTCACAGACTTTCCAACTGCCAGACGAACTTTGTTATAGTCCTTCTACTTCCCTTGGAATATGGCATTTGAGGCTCTTTTCAGGGCTGCTCTACATAATATGCTGTGACTAGATACAAAACTATTTCTTTATAATGTGAACTAAGCAAACACAAATTTAAGGCAAATTATCCTGAACCCTGGGCCTCAAGCCAATCTTTTTGTATTATCTCATGGGAAGTTCTGATCTGAAAGTAATACTGGCAATAGGGAGAACTTCTCCTGTGATGGAAATTTGCTTTCTATCAAGCCACAGTGGTATCAAAACCACCTGGCAAAGAGTCAGAGAGCATCTCCTTTGGAGCTGGGTCTGACAGCACAGCCCATGACCTCAGCACGGACTGTGAGCGGTGTGTGCAGAGAGGCTTGGGAGGGAGGGCGAACATTTTTCACTTCATATATCATTGCTTACAGCTCACTGCTGGGATTCCACCAAGTCAGCCAGAGCTAAAATATTGTGGAAAATGAAATTTCCTGGGTTATTGTTTTTGGCAGTTCTAATCATACTGGACAATTGGGCACTGGAAGCAACACAAAAGCTCCTCATGTTAATGAGAAAAAGACATATGTTTAGTAGCATGCTCTGGTAACTAAGGAAAAAAAAAAAAGACTTTATCCTTCCAAAACTGAAGCAGATGCTGAATATTTTCAACATCCAAAACAGTCTTTGCATCTGTGTGTAAAGTAACATGAGCCTGTGCAATCAGAAAAAGCATCACCTGCGGATTTCCAAGGAGGATCCCACCTCATGTGTTTCTGTGCCATAGCTGCTCTTTCCAAGAGCCTAATCAAGTGGAGTCGAACAGCAACCAAGGCAGAGAAGTAATTAGGGGGCTGGGAATGGAAAGAAAATCAGCCAGGAAAAATTAGTTACTCTCTCACCTTCAGTGTTCAGGAATGACAGGCCTCAGTGTTTCAGTGATCAGCCTCAAGCTAGAGAATGGTAACTGCTCCATCCCTCCTTGCAGCAGTGCTCAGGCAGAGTGTCAGAGTCACTGAGCTAAATAATGCACAGCCCAGGCTGATGACATGTAGAGAAGGCAAAGCTGGGTCCAAAATTGGTATAAAATACTTTTAAACCACCTCTGTTTGGTGGCTACTGGTCAGAGCAGGATTTACCTGTGTGACTGAAGGGCTGTTTAGTCTTGTCCGTGGGGAATCGTGTATTGCCCTGTTCCCTGTGGTATCCAACCCCCACTGCCAGCGTGCTCTGTCCTGCTGGCTCTAGAAGGGGAGGATGCTCCTCGTGCTCAAGCAGTGCTGTGTGGGGGTGTAGGGGTGGTGTAGGTGTGCACGCTGCTCCTATGATAAGGAAATCCCAAAAGCAGCTGTAAACCTTATGGCTGAGCTTTTCGCTTTTCAACCAGGCGGTAAAAAATACAAACGCTTACTTAAAGTGATCAGCTCTTATCACCACTCTCCATTTACCCCCGCAGGCTGAGGATGCCGCCGAAGCAGCCCCTTGCCGCCCGTCCCGGGGCTGTGCAGGGAGCGGAGCTGTCGGGAGGCGGCAGTGCTCCCCTGCCCACGGCCCGGGGGCAGCGCTCCCAGCCAGGGCCGAGCTGCCCGGCACAGCTGGAGCCACCCCGGCCAGTCCCCATCGCAACTGCGCCCAAGGAACTCGCTCCAGTTTTTATTTGCAACACTCGAGGGCCCTCAGCACTTTGCAAGATTGCAAGTAAGGATCTCCATGTGACATTGCTGCACGGTGACTCATGTTTGGACTTGTTTCAAATCAATAAATCCTCTGTAGAATGAGCCCCCCAATTCAAGCTGAAGACGCATTCATCCTGTTACTCATTCTCCTTTTGGAGCGCCCATGAGCAGTACAGGCTTCACAAGAGTGTTAAAAATCCCAAGTTTTGATGGATCAAAGCGGTGAAGGGAATGGGAGCAGTTGTCTCAAGACACTATTGTGATGATGCCCATGTACAGAGAAAGGTTCTCTCAGAGGAAGTACTGGGATCATTTGGATCTGAGCTGAGATGAGCAGTCATTTTCTAGTGAAAATATTAATATTCATAATGGTAATAATAAGCCAAATCATATCCTTCTGTTGGAAACTACTGACATGGAGCCTGAATTTTCCATTAATAGAAAGTTGGAAATCTTGCAGATATTTGCTTTGAAGCTCCATGTCTGAGAGGGATGACAAGGTTATTTAATATTTTCGTTGCCATCCCATCTCCTCCCATAAAATTGGCTAAAGAAATGTAGTTTCTTCCATGCCCAGAACAGTGCAGGGGTCACCAGATACTATTCTGCGGAGAAATGGAAAATGCCACCATTGTCGACTGAGCAATGAATGTTGAGCAGGAGCTGGTAGTAGATGGCCAAGAGATTTGAAAAAAGTTTTACATAACAAAACATAACAGACTTTACAAACTGTCATTGAGAGAGAGCACAGGAGTGCTGCGTGTACAGAATGGTACCTAGATTAATATTTCAAAATTGTTTTCTACAACCTTTTCTCTCATTGTCCCCCCCCCCCCCAAATAATTGCAACAATAATTCTAAGGAAAACCTCTTCAAACACAGAATCACTTCTGTTGTCGTAGAATTTTTTGAATGCCAAATACCTGCTGAGTTAATCTTTGGAAGAACAAGAAAAGTTTGTTCTTTGTATATGTAGATTGTTTCAGGGTATTGTTTGATTCTGCTTTTGATAGGGGTCATGTTTCTGGGCTTAGCTGGATAGTTTGTTTGTTCCTATTCATTAAAAGGGACCCTGCAGCTATTTGGGGAGGGAGTATGGTATTACATTATTATTGCTCCAAAAAGTATGGACAAAAATGTATTGTAAAAATTCCAAGGTTTCTGGTAGGAGTTCTCTCAATAATAAATGGTCCCAGTCTGCTGGAGTGCAGTTAATATGCTAACATTGTGTTGTGCTAATTAGACAGATCCTTAAGGTGCAGAATTAAAACAGATGGGTAATTCTGGATGTAACCTATTGGTAAAACAGTTTTCTGCAATGGTTACGGGGAACAACAACTTTCAGAGTCAGCTTTGCCTTTGGTCACCTTGTCCCATAGCCCCTGTCACAGCACTGCACATAACAGAGCTTGTGATGCTGCAGGGCCCTGTCTCCCTGCTGCAGGAGCAAGTACATGGACGCTGCTAAGAGTTATTCATACCCTGGGGCAGGAGACAGAGCCCTCAGATGAGATCAGCACTGCAGACACCAACACTTCTTGTAAGATGTTCACTTAACTTGTTCTGGTTTGCATCAGGGGTGTAAAACACCTTGCAGCACTGTGCTTGATGGGCTTTACTTCTATAAAAAAGAGAATAAGTGCAATGATCTCTCTCTTCCTTAAGCTCTGCGGTTTGCCTGCAGTGTGACATTAACTGAAATAACTCTACTTGCTAAGGAAAAGCACTAGGAAGACTTTTCCAGGATAAAGTGCCTGCGCTCTTGATTCATTGTGTCTTCCCAGAGCAGAGTCCAGGGATTTCTTTCTCCTGGGAGAAACAGTGATTGTCAAGGAATTATTCCAACGGAGACAGTTTATGCTGGAGTTGCTAATCCATAGCAAATTCTTCTTGCCCACCTTCTGGTCAAAGCCTCAATTATTGCAATGTTTCTCTTGCTCTGAGAAGTTTCACTCCACCCAGTCCTCAGCTGGCCCTGCAGAGCCTGTGGAGCATTGCTGGAACTGTCACTGGCCACGGTGCTTTTCCAGTGGCCAGCTCTAATCCTTCCCTCCCCAACTCAGAGGAGAGGGCAACCTGCAGACTCTTTACTTGGCTTTGTCTGTCTGTACTCTGTGTAGCTCTTTAGTCATTCGTAGGATTATTCCACACTGCCAAAGACATGTTTCCCTTGCCACAGACTAACTTTTTCATGAAAAAAGTCAGAAGAGATTTCAGCTTTGCTGTAATGCAGAGCAATGACAGCAAAATAGTGTCTGACCTCCTAAAAAGTGCTCAGGAAACAGGGAGGGTGCCTGAGATTATTCAGTGCTGGGAGCTGCATTCCACTGGGCAGATAAAAACAACTGCCCAAGAGCTCTGATCAGAATATTTGTGTTTCTAATTAGAGAAATCTTTATACCCCAGTTCTTTTTACTGTGGCCACAGTCACTAGGAAGACAGTAATAAAGAGACCACAGAATCAGTTCTTTTTAGGTACCTGTATTGTTATTTTTGCAGCCCACCCTGGTTGATGGTACTAAATGTAAATACAGCAGACACAGAGCAGTGTTTCATCATCCCCCTCATCACCTGGAATTTTGTGACTGGGGATAACAATATCCTGCCAGCACAATACCAGGGAGAAGTGATGAAGCAAGCCCAGCACAACTGGGTCAAATAAATCCTTTCTGCTAAGTAATGTCTGTGCTTCAGGTCGATAAATCTTGGCTTTCATGTCACTTGGAATTTTTAATTAAAACCCTGTGGCTTCCAAGTATTCATTAATATCTTCCCTTCATAGTTCTGACCCACACAACTCATTCCCCACCCTTGTGCACTCTAACTGTAAGCCCTGCTCAGATGTAACACCTTCCTCCTGGTGTTCTGGCAGCCTGAAGCCAAGGACGTTGCAGCCTCAAAGGTGGAATAGTGCTTGTGGCACTTTCTCAAATAACACTGGGAAAAGGATCATATTTTCAAAACTGTGAAGTCTCTTCTAATGCTTTACTTTTGGAGGGGCTTATTCAAATTCAGAAATCTCAAGGTTTTGGTATGTTTTCTGGTTTGAGTTTTGCTTCTCTTCACTCACTGATTTTTTTTCCCTAAACACAAAGGAAGAGTGAGTGTGAGGTATTTTGTAGTTCCTTTCTCTTTTCAGTGCCACTCTAACCTCTGTCAATTCATAAGCTCTACAGTTAGAGAGCAAAAAAAGAGAAAAATGAAGGTGAGAAAATTTAAAGCAAACTCAAAACTTTCAAAAAGCAAAGAAAAAAGTAATCTCTATTTTTACTGTTTATTGTCAGCAGAATCCCATCTTCTCTTCCTTTTTCTCTTGTATCTACAGTAAGACCAGAACTCACCACAGATTAAAGCCTCAACCCTGCAGTCTGACACCTTTTAGTGCCTTCCAGTGCTTAGATAAGATTTTAATACCGTATATATAGTTAGCATATTAAAAATTATCATTATCAACCATTATCGTATCTTTTGTTTCATAGTGAGCAATGCTCAACATTCCATTAGAAAGTCATTGGCAGCACCACATTTCTAACTTCAAGGGACTATGCTTGTAATTCCAAGGATTGTATTTCCCTTTGAGAGTGTGTATGAACAAATTGCACCAAAGCCATCAGGCTGACCAGTGGTAAAATTCACTCGGTTTTCCACTGAGTCTGGATATTTTGACAAATATCTTCCATTTAAACTATTGAAAAAACAGCTCTTTACTGCCTATGACCAACTGTGAAAATCAGCATTTACTTACAGACTAGGAAGGCAATTAACACTGACACAACCTCTCTCTCAGAGCTGTTGCTGCAAGACCAGATGCTCTCCTGAAAGCACAGCTTAAGTAGAAATGCTGCAGAAAGCCCTTGGTGAAATGCTGTGGCTTGTGCAATGCACTCAGACTCCCTGACTGGGCCACTTCTGTCCTTCAACATCAACCAGAGGAGGCCTCCTGAGCTCCCTTCAGGAGCTGGGCTGGATGTGCTGAGCAGATGTGAAGAGTAACAAACTAGCAGAAGATGAAATAAAACAAATTCTGGTAATAGAATAGACTTCAGACTGGAAGGCTAGTTATAAAAAGCAATTTATTTTTTTATATATATATGTATATATATATATTTATATATGTATTAAAAAATGTGTGATATCTGTTGTTACATCCAAATCTCTTATTTTTATCCAGTCCTAGATGTCGATGGGACTGGACTGTGCCAAAGACTGTGAGCTCAGAAAGCAGAACTGCGGATTAGTTTTTAGTCTGTTACATGCTGAAATACTAAACTTTGGAATAATTTGCCTTATTGCTGGCAAAACCCCCTTCGTTTTGTCTACAGCTAAAACATGTGAGTTGGTACCTTTTGTCAATTCACAAATTTCCAAGATACCCAAATTCTCCCATTTACCTTGCTCTGCAATTCACGTCATGCTGTTCTCTGCATGGGATGCAAAGAATTTGATCCATGCCACATGCTGCACATCTTCCCAATGAAGCAAAACCCCTCCCGTGCTGGCTGGTACCCTGCTGACATCCCATTTCTGCTAATTAGGACCCTGAGTAGTTAGTACAAAATATAAATGTGGCAGGATTCCAAGCTGCAAAAAGAAGGGAAAGTGCAGCAAAAAATAGTTGGACAGCTAAGGGAATATGTAAATGTATTTAAAATAGATGATTCTAACTGCAGTGAACAGATGATTTTTTTTTTTTTTTGTATTCCGACTGGATGGCTTTAATCAAAAATGATAGTTCATACATCTGCTCTTTGAAGATAAGCCTGCAGTTACACAAAACACTTAAAGAAAGAAGCTGTGGTGTGCTGATGAGACCTCAAAAATTCTAACCCATGACTAGGAAGATTATAGTCTGGTTACTTCAGCAAGTTGCTAATTCTGAAATATTAGACTCAGTTACTTGTCCTGTCTGAGGCATGAAAGGGATGCCTGTAGATTGTGCTGAAGCAATTAAGACATTTTAGAAATCATTAGTGAACTTTCTTGATTGAACAGGCATTTCCCCTCCAGCCTCTCCCTGACTCTTCTACAATTGTTTGACCTAGAAAAGCAGCTCTCCATCATCTTGGCATTTATTTTATAGCACAAGGTAAAGATTACAAATTAAAGCAAGCCTGCTTCTGGGAATGTGGGGCTCCCTTGGAAAAACAAGCTCAAACTTAAATTGGAATCAAGGACTCCACCTTCATAAACATCATAAAATTTAATGGATTTGATTTGATCTTGGGAAAAATGAATCTGATTTGATCTCAGGAAAAGAATTTCCAGAACAGAAACTGCCAAAATGTTAAGTCAAAGAGAAAGAATATTCACGTGTCTCATGCTGCCTGTGAGTAAGCACAATATCTACTCACAACAGACAGTAGTATTAGTAATCAGTGTTAGTAATTGTATAATTGTATTGTTTAATCAAGTCAAAGGATAAAAGTCATCAATATTGAGAATTTTTCACAAATAGGAATCTGTAGAGTGTCATGACCTACAAAAGTTTCCCTTTCTCCCAATCTTTTATTAGTGGGGATTTTCCCATCATTGTGGTCAGGTACAGGGTTGGGCCTGTTGCTCTTGTTCCCTGCAAATATTCGTTGGGATAGTGGGTTTATATAAAGCATTTCCCTAAATTATGCCGTATTTTCTTTCACTTATTAGTCCTATGACTCCACAACTATTTCAACTTCTAAGAGTATCATCACTGCTTATTTACTGGGATATGTGTTCCATGGTACCTTTCTTCCAGCTGGAAGGGAACAGGCAGCATCATTTTGGTTTGATCCAGCTGACCTGCTCTGAGCTATGCCCAAATCTCCCTGTCCTTGAGGTTCTCACATTCAGCCGTATCACAGCAACCAATAAAATGCAGATGCTGGGACTAGGGCAGACTTGGTGCTGCTGTAAATGATCATTTAACCTCATGCTTTTCTGTGTATTTTTAAATATTGCCCTGCACTGATACAAAAGGAGCTGATCGTTTGATTCGGTTTTGCAGGGCACTGTTGCTGCTGGTTTAGTGCCCATTGGCAGTGAAACCTCCTCGTAAGTGATACTCATTCCCCTTGACAACCCCATTTCAAGTCACCAGCAACACTGTGTCAGTGGTAGACTAAAAAGAAAAAAAATTAAAAACAAAAAATCTGCTGTCAAGGGGCTTCTGAGGAGTTGAACAGGCAAATCTCTTTGCTACATGTAAAATTAATCATTGCATTTCTGCTGCTAACTTGTTTTTCTAGTTGTGTCATCCAGGGATTCTTGAATTACCTAATCTTGAATCTGGTGAATTACAGGCTGGAAGACCAAGGTGTTTATTATGCACTGACAGAGGATAGAATGATCCAGTGTTTTTGGGGTTTCTCTTCTGTGCTTTGGGGTCTGTTTGCCTCTGGTACCACCTCATTGATCATTCCTGAAATTGACCTTTCTGTAAATACTTGAAAAGGATTTTTAAATTTTTTTTTTTTTTCCTTTACCAGTAGTATTTTTACACTGATAGGGGCAAACCCAAAACAAAGCCATGCAGGTACTTGCTTGGTCATATGAAATGTAATCCTGGGCCCAAGATTAATCTCAAATTCAGTGTTGCACCTCTACTAAAACCAAGGAGTTAAGTCTATCACCAAATTTTGCATATGCTTACATGCTTTTGGCTTCAGTAGGCCTGCAGGAAAGGCATTTGCTAAACAGCTTAACTCAGTAGAAATGTACTTAAGCGTGTCCTTAATTCGTTTGCTTAAATGGAGCCAGGGCGTTTGGAGCTAATAGAAATCATTTTAATAATTTAAACTCCACTTTTAAGTTTAATACATTGCACTCACATTTAAAATTTATCTACTCAGAAATAACAGTATTTGAGTTTAAAAATGGAAGACTAGGAAATTGTAACAGGCTGCCCAGGGCAGTGGTGGAGTCCCCATCCCTGGAGGGATTTAAAAGCCATGCAGTCGTGGCACTTGGGGACATGGGGCAGTGGTGGCTGGAGTGGTTGGATTCACTCATCTGAAGGGTCTTCTCTACCCTAAACAATCCTACAACTCTGTGCTATTAGTGTTGACACAACCTCAGCTCTGGTCTTTTCAGGCTCACTTTTCTTCTCTGTAAAGACTCTGATCAGCCTTAACTCATTCTTATTTCTAACTGCTTTGAAGAGATTCCTTACACTGGTACTAATGCAATTAAACTCAGTATAGCAGAAAAGGAATATTTCCTACGAGATAAAGACTGATAATGAAGATGTTTCTATCATACTTTTTATTTAAACACTTGCTTTTGTGCTTCTTTTTAAAGTACATGGATTTCTTTACCAAAGCTGCCACTAAAAGACACTGTGCTGTCAGTGATTTTCCAGTTGCTTGGCCTCAGTTTGTTGTACAGAGTTTTACCAGCTGGTGTTTCCTGAAATCTACATCGTCAGGTCACCAGTTCATTAATTAAAATTGCACATGTAGCCATTTGTAATTTTCTGATAGAGACTCCTGGCCTTGCTTGTGCTCAGGGCCTTCTACGTGACACAGAGTGGGAAGGAGGCTGTCAGGATATGGCTCTGTCTCCATGGATTTCAGAACATTTTACAAATACTGGAGCTAGTCATGCTTTTTTTTTCTCCTGCACCAAATTTCAAGACAACTTTCGTGCCTTCTGTGAAGCTATAATATAGTTGTATATTTGCTGTAAGAATACAGTTTTCCCTTTTTTAATTAAATTCCCTATTGTGGAAAAGAAAAACTTTTGCCGCTCATTTCCCTATTTGTTTTTAAATGAAAACCCAATGGACAGGTTTTCCCAAAAAAACAATGGGGAAAAGCAATTTTCCATCCAAAGATGGATGTTTTGTGATGTTTTCTGCTGGGAAATAGTATACATTTTACAAGTGACAGAGACAAGTAGAATTTACTATTTTAAAATGTAAATGCTGAAGTTTTAGAAAGTGGATTTAGCAGAGCTGAAAACGTGCCTACAGAGTTTCACTTGGATTTACATAGGTCTGCACAGCTGGATATTATAGAATTCCATGTCATGGTGACCAGAGTTTTTTATCCAGTGCAAATCTCACTGTAGCCAACTCTGTCCTTCGATCAAGTTTTCCATCAACAATATTGAGGCAATTGCTCATATTCCAGTTCCAAGTTCATTAGCATATCAGCTATGAGGTTCACGGTCACTGCATGCATGTGGATATTTACTAATAATTTAAGCATTTTAATTTACAAATCTTGCTCTTTGTACCCTTGCTGGTCACTGCTGATGTGTCCTGAGGGTTCCCAACTGCCGCATTCCCGGTTTTTCCTTGGGAGGTTGGATTCTGTCTCATGAGATGGCTGCTGCAGACTGCAGCACAGTAAATTAATTTTGGTTTGCTTAATTTAGATGCTCCATTCTAGTGAGATTCAAGGTAAAATCCTTGTGTGACGCTTCGTACCCTGAACATCTGCCAAAAGCAGTGGATATCGGAGTTCATTAGTGGTTCTCAGAAGGATTTAGTAACTTTGAGGATTTCTGTACAGTATCATTTCTGTAGAGGAGAAATGTCTGTAGGAAGGATCTGTTTCATAAAGAACTCTTCAAGTACTTTAGGAACAGACAGCTTAGAGTCATTTTTGCCCTCCAATGCAGTGATTCCAGAGCTGTTACAATCCAAGCTGTTGTCCAAGGGTGTTTATCCTTCACACAACTCTTCCATGTGTATGTTCTCACCTCAGTGTCTGAAATTGGTACCAATTTAAAGGACAAGTGGGAACATCTGTTGATGTGGTGTAGGAATGGCAAAAAAATTCCTTCCTGAGCTTTTTGGTGGCATCTCTAATTCCACAATTGCAGCAAGGGATTGTATAAATCATTCCTTACAGAAGAGGAGATCGGCAGGCTGGGAAATTCGTAACAGAACAAGGACCTTCTAACCAGATGTAGCCCAGAACTGTAATGCCAGAAAATCACCTCTGGCCCAAACTTCAGTGTCCAGTGCACTGAAGCCTTTTCTTCTAAGGGCAATAGATCTTCATTTCTCTTGAGTCAAAGCAGAGATGATCTCTCATAGATTTAATTTGCCCCATTGACTTTTTAGACTGTTCCTCAAGGGGAACATTTGGGATGATACACATCCAAAACCTTACAAAGTTTTGCATCAGTTTTATCTAAACAAATAAGCAGTACACCTGTGTTGTAAAAAACAACCCAATTACACTGGATTGCTCTGCTGCTGGTTGTTCCATACCCTGTCTTCTGTGAGCAGAGATCTTCACTCTCCATGGATATCTGCTCTGCTGTGCCATTCCAAAGGCTGCTATTAAGTTTTGTGCATACCCCAGTATTCATTGCCATGGATTTCTAATTACACTGGCATGAGCTCTGGCAGATATGTCCATATAATAATCAATAACTGTCTTTGCCACCCACCTACCACATGCATATACACTTAATATTAGAATCACCCACAGAATTAATGACTCTCTATGAGGCAGAAAAAAAAAAAAGAAGGAGTAACTATCTCCTGTATAATAATCTCTTTCTTGGCATACACTGACATTGATTCACCCCAAGAGGAATATTCCTGCTGCAACTTCTATAAAACACAGAAATTGTTCAGTAATTGCAAAGGCTGAAAATTAACATCAAGTGGTTGTAATTTAAAGCAGGATGCCATGGAAGAGGAGGTACCCATGGACAATTGGGTACCTGTGTCTAACCACCATTACGTAAAGGAAATGTGTAGGGATTACTTTAATGCAGGCCTATTTTTGAGAGTTAGTGTGGTAGGTGGTATGGAAGCAACAACTCCAGGCAGCCCACAGTATCTTTCTTTCATGCACTTCTTTTCTGTAGGGAATATTTGTGTTTGCAGAGTCCAAAGAACTGGCAACGGTGAGAAACCAAATTTTCTGTTGACTCGTGGGCTTTCCTTTTCAGTGCTGACTGTACCTTTCTGAGGCACAAAACCTCAGAGCACGCTCATCTGCTGTGTCCTGGAGATGACTTTGAGGTGTCTCGTTGGTAAACAGTCTCCATCCCTGCTCTGTCAAAAGAATTGCCATTTTAATAGCAGGTTTATCCAAAATGAAATGTGATGTGGTCTTCTGTCTAGTAGGTAAAAACCACATCATATATTTAACTGAGGATTCTGGCTGGCAAACATTACAGTAGATAGTTACTGATTCTTTTGTAAACCTTTAGGACACTGATGTCTTTAGGAAAAATTCATCTAAATCTGGATGAGGCTATTTCTCCTGCTTCAGAAAAAGATGAGAAAGGAGAGGGGAGATGACTGCAGTTTCCCTCTCACTTGTACAAGGCTTTGGAATATTTAAATTTCTCTGTACACTGTCCTGTAGGCAGCCTCACTGGTACTGAACATCTCTTAAACTCTTCACTTTACACAGATTAGACTTTTGTGTTTGTGGACAGGAAACTCAGAGATCCTTCAAAGTACAATCTTTATTCAGGAAAATTTTCAGAGATGAATAGGGGATCACCAATCTTTTTATAAAGCTGTAATAAATTCTTGTTTCTCTCTGGATAAAATTTTGACACACTTCAATAAACTCTTTAAATATTCCACATCTGTCACCAGGGCCTGAAAACTCTGCAGCACCCAAAGCATTGATGATCTAAGTCTACTGCATGTAATTAAAACATTGCTGATTCCTTTCCATGTTGGTGTCCCTGCTCTGGACATTCTTGTTCTAGGTTGGCGATGTGAGAGTTACATCATCAGTTTTCAGTGTCTAGTTAGGACCAAAATCTGATGAAACTTTCCCTTCAAATGTGTAATTTTTAACCTACTCACAGAAAAGAAATCAGGCACTTTCTTAATTAATACCATTTTATAAACCAAGGAATATTTTGCTGGGCTTAATTTAGGCATCAAACAAGTTAAAATGCAGAACTCTTTCAGCCTGCAAGGAACACTGAAGTGTGTTCTGTCTTGCAGCAAGCACTGGAATTAATGTTCCATTTTGTGCTGTTTCTCATTCTCTAGGAAGTTGGAAGTATCCAGGCAGATTAAACTGAGAAAGGAGCTGAGGAAATGCTGATTGTCCCATGTTTCTCTGGAACCTTCATTTATTTTTTTTTTACAATTTGAAGCAAATTGTCATCAGGAATTTCTGCTGATGGGTGGACAGAAGATTTTAGGGATGCTTCGTAGGAATTAAAAAGGTTTCCAAAATCAATTGATTTGAGTAACAGATGAACCCACCATCTATACCTGTCCAGTGATCCAAATAAAGATTCCTTGTCAGCGGGGTTGGAAAAGTCCTGCTAATGGGATGATCTTTAGTTGTTTTTTTAGACCCAGACCCAGGAGTTTTTTGTTTTGTTTGTGGCTGAAATAATCCTAAAGTTTGCATTCAGATCAGAGCTTTTCTCTGAGAGCAGATTCCCTGCATTGGAGCTGGATCAGCCTTTGGCTTGGGTTTTGGAAGTGAATAGAGCACATGATATTTATTTGTGAATGATGAGGCCGCTGGCGGCTGTAGTTCTGATCTGTGCCACCCTCCCTTGGTCTCATGGAATCTCAGAAGCTCAGGGTCACCCAAAGTGTGTGTCAAAGTCAAGAATTAGCCCAGTCTGACTGTGCTTTTAAGTGCTTTCCCTCAGTGCAGCCACGAGCAGCCTCCTCCAGTGACAACAACCACGGCCGTCTGTCGTCCTCTGAGCCATCGCTCCCGCCCGACGCCTCCCTCGGGAGGGCTCTTAAACTTCTACAACACTCACAAAATCCTAATGGGTTTTGCCAAATGAATTAAGAGCCCTTACAGCTTCCATGCTGTGTACCATGGATTTTGAAAACTCGTGTCAGTAGAGCAGTAAATCTCTCAGAAACCAGGGGAGGCAGTGAGGAAAAGAGCACGGATGGGGATCAGTGCTGTCACGTTTGCCCAAATGAAAATTGTAAGAAACCATTTTGGTGGGCAATTGTATAAATCAGTGATAAATAATTGAATGAACATGAATGATTTGGGAATATTTTCCAACTGCTAAAACCCCAAAGCAAGTCCAAGAGAGATTTTTTCCTTGTGCTTCTGAAGCCGTGTTACTCTAATGATTGTTAAAATTTGTATGATTTTCTGCTTGAGTTCCTCATTGGGGTAAAAAAGGGCTGGACCTATAACATTCCTGGACACTGAGTATTCCCTGTGGGATATATTAATGTTGATGAATCTCATTTCTTCCATTCTCTTTCTTAAACAAGCAGATGAAGGATGGCACCTCTTAACATTTTGTGTGACAACAGATGCGTTTCTGCTGAAATGTGCAACTCAGAATTTTTTTCCAGAGCCTGGCTCAAAGATGTCATTGCACAAGCCTTTGCATTAAAAACCTGATTTTTCAAGGCTCTGTAATCTTTCTCATAAAAGCTGGATCAAGACTGGAACTGAGCATCTGGGAGGTCAATTTAGTGGTGGATATCTGTTCCTTATTTTTCTTGGGGGTTTTTGTTTCTATGAATGAAAAACAGCTAAAAATGTTGAAAGTGAGAAGAGAAAGAATGAGCAGAGGTGTCTGGAACTTCTTAGGTCTCTGGTTCAGTTTGGGCTGAGCCAGATTTGTTTTCTTCTAGGTCTACCTGCTCACATGTTAGTGGATTTAGATGTAGCCTGCAGGATCCTGTCAATAGGGTTCAGTCAATAGGGAGATGAAGGAAAAGCCTTTACTGTCTGTGGGCAGGGAAAATTGTGATTTCTGCAAGAGTTTCTCCAGCTGGTGCTCTCTATCTTAGTGCATTATGGTTTTGTAGTTCTTGTACTTTTTCCCTGGTATAGAAAATTCTAAATCATAGTGGAAGTTCAACTTAAAGGGATGCTAAATCTAATGCAGATTATTACTATCATAAAATCAAACTGATTCCAACACCAGCTTGCCTGGCACTGGAGCAAGCTCTGTTTACCAGTCAATTCTTAGCAAGTTCCATTTACCTGACTCATGTTCAATCAATAAACCTGCCTCTTGTCAAAATGCGCATCATGTCAAGGTCCTACTCAATGCACCTCCAGCCCAAGAGTCTGAAATGCTATCCCAGCCCAGCAAAACGGTTGTTTTATCTGCCCCTAGTCAAGAATTGACGTTTTTCTTTTCCTCAGATGTTAAAACCTAGAAGCTTATCAGCTTCTAAGCAGACCTGTAGCGAAGCTTTTGTACCAGGGAAGGGCCTTGAATCCTGTCCAGCACCTTTGACAAATGCTGAATTGCAGCAAAGCACCTTCCAGCTGGAAGAGAACTTCATTATCTGGTGTTATTTGCCTCATGCTGCCTACAAGTCCAGTGTCAAATCTGCAGGGCTGACCTATCCACATAGTGCTGCTAGACTGGGCTAAATGACCTAATCTATCACTTCTCTCCCTCTGACTTGTTACATACACCTACATTCATCAGGAAACCTCAGCTAATCATTCCCATCAGGATGGGAGTGGGAGCTGGACATGGGAATTCTTACTCAGAGTTACATTCCTCTGGAACTCGCTGCTCCTGGAACTCTACCTGACCTTTAGTTCCAAAAATGTTTCAGGATAAGTTATTGCCCCAGCCCTGCTTCCCCTCCTTCCTGCATAGCAGAAGGTGAAATAAACAGTTAGAGGAAACCTGTGTTCATTTGGCTTTGTGTCCGTTGCAGCAGCAGAAGTTATGCGAATTCTGTTTTGCATTCTACTGTGATTAAGCTGGATAAAATTTTAGCTTGTGTTTTGCACTCTCTAGAGATCTTTGGGTCTGCAATTTCTATTACTCCAGATCTGCCTGCCTGCCCCTCTCCTTGTTGAATATTATCTACTTTTTCTGCTATCTCTTCCTACTTAGTACTCTGAAAGAGAGCACTAATTAGACTCTGGTGCCAATTTACTGATGCACCATCTTCTGCTCACCCCCTGAGAGAGGGATTAGCTAAATGCGACAGCTCTTCGTCTGAGTTACTGGCATATGATATTTGTTGTAATTCTGTCATGAATGATATCTGCAGAACATACAATTATAGCCTTCTTTCCATATTGAAATCTACCGAGGATTCTTTCATTTCCCTTGAAGGACAATCATACCCTGTGCAACTCTCTTCATGGTTTTATGGCTACAGGAAGTTTCTAGACCCTTTTTTTATGGCGGGTGGGAGAGAAATATTGACTTTTAAAGCCCTGTATAGTTTTTCTTCCTCTACAGAAACACATTGTCTTTCCAGCCATGGCTATAGAGAAATTTGTTATGGTGAGATAAGCTGCACATGCAGCTCACTGTAACAAAATTTAAAGTAATGAGGTAAGGGAGTATATTTACAGTTTTAATAGGGGCCCACCACAGAATACAGAGTAACGTGGGAACCTGAGTGGATTGCGAATAACCCATTTTATCTATCTGCATAATGTTTATCAGCAGGACATAGAGAATGAGTTTTGCAGGCATGAAAGCTGTTCTGATATAAAACAATGCGAAAGCAGGGCCAAATTTTAAATATTGTGAAGCTCTGTGTGTGATCTGATAAGGACAAGATCAGAATGCTGCAAAATGGAGCACACAGTCAGTTCTTGTACTGCAATAACCCTGAAGACCCCAGCCAAACACACGGATGTTGTAATTCCAACTGTACTGGCCAACGTCAAAAAGAGCATCTCGGGCCCAGCAGGATCTGCTGCAAGACATGGCAGTGATAAAAGAGGTGTGAGCAGACTGGCTATCGCAGAGGTCTTGGCAATGATAAGTGATTCTCAAGGCCAGCTGCAGTTCACTGATTTCCATTAGGAGTAGCTCATTACATGCTAAATCGGCCAGTGGGTATTTTGTTCTTGGTTTATATTTGGCTCTGCATAGACCAGACCAAGGCAGACCAACTTATCTTGTTTATCATTATGGAGCTCTAGTGGAAAGGCTTTAAAAACCTCTCTTCCTCTGCTACCTTCTGAAGTTCAGTCATATAAAACAAATCCTCTGATCTTAGTGACTTCATGTTCGTGTAATTTCGGCCCTGACAGAAGTGCAGTTCACCCATTTAGTGTTTTGCAGAAAGGCACCAAAGCAAATCCACCTTCCTGGTTTAGGGATTTTGTTGTGTAGCTGCTTTTTGATATTCACTGACTGTCATACAAGCATTCAGCAAATTGCCTGGTGTACCCAGGTGAGGGCACAGACAAACAGGGAAATTAAGGACTGGGAGGTACTGCCAATAACTAAATTTTTGCTCCAAGATGGGAAGCACATGGGTTGGTTTCATTTAACCCTGAACAAAGTCAATTAATCAAAACACACCAAAAAAAAAAAAAGAATCTGAGGACAGGAACAGCAGGGATTAATATGCTTTCCTAGCAATTGAAGAGAATCATAATAGAACCAGAGGTTTCTAGGATCTTGCTATGGAATTTTTGTCTTTGAATCTGCAGCACTGGAAGGTTTGTGTTCCCCACACAGTGATAAATTCTCTTTTACAAACTGGACTGAGGAGGAGGGAGGGAACTGGGTGGAATCAATTACAAACCATATCAGACATTTAAGTTTAAACACAAGACCTTGCAAAGGCTTGCATGAAATCTTACTAGCAATATAAACAGGACTGGTGCCAAACTAAGCACCAGAAGTATTCAATAATAAAATACAGCTGTCTCCATTGGCACCTACCCATGAAAGTTTGTCATTTTTACTGTTAGAAATGCTGACAAAGAGAAATCTAAAAAATGAAAACATTTTTTCAGAAGAGGGAGGTTTTCATGAACTGCAACCTAAATATTCATTTAACATTGGAACATTCCATAAAAATAATTTATAACATAATTTCTTCTTAGAAGCGCATTTTGACAGAGTTCTTTTCAAAGACTTTGGTCGAGCTTGGCAATGCTGGTAGCTTTGCTTTCAAATCCATGACTCTTAATTATTAAAAGACTCTCTATACACTTCTCTTGGATTCTAGGGAGGCACATCAAAGCAGGGGCCCCTCTTTGCTTTGGCTCAGTGCACACCATGTCAGCTGAGGAGGAAACGCACCTAACCCAGCTCCGTGGGCAGCCCAGGCCTGAGCTCTGTGAACCTGAGACACAAATGCAGTCCCAGGAAACTTGCCCAGGTCGGAAATACTTCTGGGAGGGAGGCTGTGCCCAACTGGACCCTACATGGAGGCTGCTGCAATGCCTCTGACTCACCCCATGAGCCCTGAGCCTTGGAAAATGAATGGACCAAGGCCTGCTAGCACTTGAAACTCGATTTACACCTGGATGGACTGGGGGGGACTCTCTCAGGAAAATTCTGAGGAGTGGAAGGCACATGTGCACTCACACACGTGTTTGCACTCTGAGTTAAACATGTAGAGGTTTGTGCTGCCATGTAATTCCCATCTGTTGTGTGTATCTGCTCTGCTGGGGAAGTTCTCTTACCCTCTTGGTTTGCTTTACTTCTAAACTGCTTCCCAAACAGCTGGGCTATGGGGTCCAGCTTCATCTGAGGTGAAGAATCATGGAATTTTTGTCCACTGGAAGTTCCTCTTCCCCCAGAGGTAGCTGATAAAACACAGCTCTTCTGGGGGCCACATGCTGGCTGAAGGACTAAAAACCATTCTTCTTCAGGCAAACTACAGCAAACTTACGAGATAAAATTAACCAAGCTTGTTTTCAAAGAGTTTTCCCTCTTCCAGTGGGACACCATCCATTTATCCTGTAAGGTCTTCCACAAACCTTCTCCCCACCTGCACTTCTAATGTCTCTGAGCAGTCAGAAGGAAATTTAATGGTTCCATCTCAGAATTATATAGACTCCCCTATGACTAAAATCCTGTGTTATTAAGGCATAATGATGATGAGGATAATAATAATAATAATAATAATAACAATAATAATAATGGGTTTTCAGAACTTGCACCGACAATGAAGTGATGTATTTGCTTGCTCTTCAGATGACCTACTCTGAACTGTAACATGCATTATTTTTCTTTGTATCAAGACTGAGGTCTTTAAACTAAGAGACTATTAAGTGCGTAGAATTCCAGACTAATGCATAGGGAAAAAACCCAGTAAAATTCTCCTCTTGTTAAAATTACAGTTACTATACTGTTCTGCTTAAAATACTGCAGTCATAAAATTCAGATTGAAAATTATATGAGCAGTCTCAAAGCAACTGCCGTCAACAGTTCTCCTTGTCAATCCTGTACAGTTTAAGTACTGATTAAATTCTACAAAGATGGTCAAAAATGACATTTCAACATTGTAGAGCTGGCTGGGCTCTGGGAGTGCTTTGAGCTTGCAGGTTATGCACAGGCCAGCAATTATTAATGTTTAACTGAATGACATTGAAAGTAATGAGAAGACACTGTAACTCTAAAGGAGTAATTTCTTTAAAGGCTAAGAGTGACTGTTATCATTTTTAAAAATTCTATATTTATTCCAGCTTAGTCCTTAACTGCGAGCCATGCCATGTAATAATAATGGAACTGCTCAGACAGCAATTTGCCAGTGTGCTTGAGGCCCTGTCAAACCACGTGGAGTGATGCCATAATCAAATTCATAATGTCTTATCTTTTTCGGATAAAGTAATCATCAAAGGAGTACTGGCATGAACAGAGAGAAAATCCAGGGCTCAGACATGCTCTAATGTAGTGAGCTGTGACACAAATTGGGCTGTCCCTGTTTTGCCTTTCTTCTCTCTCCGTGTTTCCCATTGGTCTGCCAAGGAAATGCTTCTGGCTTTGTTTTGTGCTGTCTTCTGAGACAAAGGAGGTTTAGAAAGGAAAAAAAATTGGAAAGGTTTTAAATTTCAGAGTAAAATGTTGGTGTTGTATCTCCCCACTTTTTCTTTTAACACAGTTATTGGCTGGCATTTTAGAGAGCAAATCCAGAGACCTGAGATTTTCAGGTAAATCAATAAAATATTGTTTTAAAAAATGGAGTTAAGTGCATTATCTGTCCATTACTCCATTATGGTTTGCCCTCAATCATGGAAGTGAGACCAAGGTTCCCAAAAGGCAAATCACATTTGTAGTTAACCTAAACCAGCTTTCCCATAACAGGGAACTATTTAAGGTCTCTTTTCTCCTTGGTAATTAAGCACGTGCCTATCACTAAGCATGTTAGTAATACTGCTGGAATGGTGAAACACAGCTGCTTATATATGTAGTATCCATAAAGAAAATAAGAAAGGAACTCACTGATCAAGGGTGACAAGAATTAAAATACAAATCTTTTCAGTTGTACAATAAAACACACAGGGAAGGAAGAGAAAAAGATCTGATTTTTTGTTTTAGAGGCATCATTCAAAAGGTAGTGAAGTTATTAAAATGGATTTTATCTGTGTGGGCTTTTTTCTTTTCAAATTTGTTTCCCTGACATTTGGCCCAGGCCAACTCGAACATCCCTTTGTGCACTTGCTTGAAGTTGTTTCTGGTTTAAATATTTGCTCAGGTCTTGATGCTCTACTCACTCGAATGATCCAGTGCTGTACATGAGACCCAGGCTCTGGCACAGCCTCTCACATCTTCTGGGGGGGTTTATGCACTGCAAGGCAATTAAATCCCAGTTCTCCATGGAGCTGAGGAACCCCAGCTCCCAAGTATGGCAAGGAGAGGGGCAGTGAGTGCTCAGCACTGCTGAGGAAGTCTGGGTGTAGCTGCAAGGCTGTGTCCTTGTCAGTATGTTAATTTTGAATAATTAGGAAATACCTATTTTCCACTAATGTACAGAAACAAATCATACAGTGTTTACATTCCCAAGCACTTCTCCACCTGTAATGAGGAAAGTTGAATATGAACAAAATATTTTCATCCTTCCTTTCAAACACTGTTTGATTTCGTATAATCACTCATATTTTATTTCCTAAAATGAATAATTCCCCTTCAAAAGTTGCAAAAAATTAAAGGGCCCAAGTGTAGATTTAAAAAAAATGTTATCTTCAATCTATATTAAGATATGTAGAGCCCACAAGCGTACTATTCTGATGGGGGAAAAACACACAAAAAATCAGTATGAAAATGTACTGTGACACTACAGAATACTAATCACTCCTACACAGAGAGAGCCTTCATTTTATCTGCTTTTGCAGAAGGTTTTTATAAAGTCAGATTTTAGAATAACTAAAACCCAGTACAACTGAAGGAGACAAAGCTTTGCACTTGAACAAAGAAATGTTTTCTCAAAAAATAACAATGACAATCTGGTTTGTGCTTTTATAGCTGTGCATATTGTAGATGATGGATAGATGGTTACACAAGGAGAATATATAGTGAGCTGATTATGTTCTCCATTAGAAAATCCAGCTAAGCTTCAATGCAAATTCATGTGATGTGTCTGCCGGCAGATTTGGCTGATTGTGGGTATTAGGCTCAGTCCTGCTCGAAATGGTGCCAAGCATCATTTGTAATTCACCAAAGACAGAACCATCCCTCCTGGATTCCGGCTGGAAAAGTTTAGGAAGCAGCTTCTCCCTTCCTTGTGACCTTGGACATAACAAGACTTGCAAGTCCAGTTCCCATCACCACAACTGGACTGAAATGGTCTTGGCATTCCAAAGAAATAGTCCTGAAACCTGGCTAATTATTTTGACTTGAATTGAGTATGAATCCTTCAGCAGAGAATCCTTACAGGACAAGGAACTTTTTGGAGCACTTTTGTCATTTTGCTGTGTGACTTTACAGGACACAAGTTCTAATCCACCCCGAGATTCCTTGGCACTGCTGAGTGCCAGAGTTACTTGAGCACTGATTGTTGGAGAATGTGCTCTGGTTTCCTGCAGAGGGAAATTTGCCACTGCCTGAGTTTATGAGAGAAGCACTACAATGACAGGAAGAATGAGAGGTTTAAAAAATTTTTAGTTCATAAACTTTAAAAAATCCAAACCTGTTTTGAATTATTTTGATGAGTTTAATCATTTGCCCCTGTATCACATCAATATTTTAATTGAAGGTTTTCCTTGTCAATAGCTCCTTTGATACAGTGGATGATAAAACCATCAAAAGGCTTTAGAGGGATTTTTTGACTTCTTGCTGTTGCTGTTGTTCATGTTGATGATAGAATTTGGGCATCAGATAAATAAATCTTGATTACAGTGGTGGATTGACTGTTTCACAGGAGGAGCTGTGGCCAACCTGTCTCCATCTGAGCCAGCTCATGCCTGCAGCAGGGTAACCACATTTTTTACTGTGTTGTGCTTTGTGGAACCAGTTTCCTGCTCCACTGCCAACTCCTGCCTTTCGCTGCTCTATAACTCACTATCGTCTTTTCTTTGGTGCACCCTCAGGGTGTATTTTTGTAGAACAGTTCACTACAGCTTTTTCTTCCTTTTGCTTTAGCCAGTAATATCCATCCCATGGAAGGAAATAACTTATCACAGTAGAATTCTGGAATGCTGTGTTCATGCATCCTAAGAAGTGACTTCACATATTCCACAGTACCAGCTGCTAAATTCCTAGGACAGAATCCTTGGCTTCTTGGGAAGTCCAAACACACTCTGTCAAGTAAATGACCCTGAGGTAGAAGAGTCCATGTCACTAATTCTCACCTGTTAAGCTGAGATTCTGCTTCCTGTGCACAAGCTGGATTCTTCCAATTGTGATGCGTAAGGAACTTAAACAGTTACAACAGAGAAGTATGGTGGAACAATGAGTGACCTACACATATTTGTCCAAGTAGCAAGGATTATTTTCCTTGGACATGTTACTAAAAACATGGTCCACAGAGCTCTGAAAGAAAGAGATTCATGCTTGGCTTTGGAAAGTTCTGTCTCAGCATAATGAGGCACAGCCGACCTCAGTGCGTTGTGTTTACCAGCAGAATTTAAACAACCAGGATAAATCATTGTCAGTGATAGCAACAGGAAGTTAATCCAACAACCTTGAGAACATCACTGCAATCTCTTTCACACATTTTCTCTTTTCAACGTCTAAGTGAAATCTTATTTCTGTGCCGAAGTCTTTTGGGCTACAGAAAGCAAAACTATCAAAGACACCTACACATCTTTGCCTTGAGCAACAAATAAAAAGCAGACACAACAGAAGAGAAAGCAGATGGCCTTGCAAGTGCCCTGGAGAAGATCCTCCAGGTCACACTCGGTAGGTGGTGAAGAGAATCCATTCTGCAATGTCTCTTGTAGACATTGTCTTCCTTGTGCTTGTCTCAACAGATGCTGTGTGATCCCTTTTGAGTCTGATTCCCAATCTGAAAACTGCTTCATTTATAAAACCTGAATGCTCAGTGTAAGACATCAACAAACGGAAGTTCTCCATCTGATCTAGATTCCCTTTATTGTCAGTGGAGAGAAGTTGGATGCTCTGACCTATTTTAGATGCCTACCATCAAACAGGGTTGCATCACCCAAGGTTCTTACCACTGATATTAAAGGAAGTTGTGATGACTCGCTCAGACAGGGATTTCAACACTGTCAGTGTCTCAGACTAGGTGAGACAAGTCCTGCCCACAGCTATGTGGGTATTGCCTAATGAATCACAACCACAGAGAATTCTCCAATATTTTTAGAGATGGTAGAAATCTGATGGTTTTGGTTTCCTGGCAATACTTGAATGGGAAATGAATGAAATTAAATTCTGTGGTATTTTGAAATTGTTTTTTCAAATTTTCACTGGCATGAAATTTTTTAAGCTTTCATTTCTTTGGAGAGTGTAATTTTGATGTTCTACTTCGAGCTTTTTGAAAAGTGCATTTTGAACCAATATTTAAAACCTTAGAAACAAAAACTGACCTCAAACTGAAAAGGGGACGGTTTCCTGTAGAGATTTGTAATGATCCTTTTTGAACTCTGAAGTTTTATTCAAAACGAAACAGTCATTAAAAATTAATGTGTCATTCCTGCTGGATTCTTCCTCTTCACAGAAAAGAGATTGGACATGAAAAATTTTCCCACTTTGAGTATCTTGTTTCTGGATAGGATGGTGTGTGGGAAAAAGGTGCAAGTAATCAGTGTCTGGAACAGATGTTCCTTACAGATGTTGATCCTGACTAATGTTTGTGTTACCCATAGAACTGGTTCTGTGTTACACTGCATACCCTCTTAACCCCCTGACTCCTTGAGTCAGAGCATGCCACAAGGTAATTATAGAATATGTCCGAGGGTTAATGCAACTCCTGGATTTTGATTTTTGATTTTTATCTCTTTTTCTTCCTGAGGCTCAGAACTACCAAAGAAATCTCACTGAGACTTAAGTAGGTTTCTCACACTCTGTGTCCCCGAACTTCTCTGCTCAGGCCCAAAGATTTCTTACTTCTCTCTTTGTCTGCTTCAAACACCTACCAGAGGAAGAACTGAGACAAATGTTTTTAACCAATTTTTATTTAACTGGCATTCTTTGGAAAAGCAAAACTCCACTCTGTTGAGATTGCCTATTAATTAAAACAAAAATCAGTTAGTTACAATCAATCAAGTTGCAGTTTGAAAGTGCTCCCACTACTCTACTGCTCCAGCAGAGCCCAAATCCTGAGCCACTTCTGTTGCTTCCTTTGGCCAGGATGCACCCAAACAATTTCATCCAACTCCTGAAGAATTTTACAGCTGTCATGTCTCTTCTTCTCCTTCAGTAAATAGACAGCCAAAGGGACATAAAACTCCTAGTTCAGCATTAAACATGTAGAACGCCTTCCTTATAGGTCTGGACAAGTGGGACAACTTGCAAATTAAAGAAAGACTACACCAGCTGGCTGATGGCCAGAATTGGTCCCTGGGGAGGACTTTAGGAGTGGTAACTAACCATAAGTATCCACAGCCTGGCAGTGTTTAATGGAATGTTGGCAGACATGCTGTATAGTACTAATAAATTAGTAATGAGAATTAATTAATAATAGTTTGCATTCATGTGGCACATTCCTTGCTGCAATTTACTTCTCATCCGGCTAAACAGGGACATGAGGAGCAGTTTATCTTCTGGTGATCTCCCTTTGTTTAAGCTGCTTTTGCATCTTCCTCCCATCTCACCCTCTTTACATTCCATCGAGGTTTCCTCATGCACCTGAACTGCAGTTCTCTCATGGACTCCTCTGTGTTCTCTCCCAGTGTCCAGAGCCTTCTGGAAGTGCCATTCTGACTGCAGGGCTCAAGGTGAGGCCTTTCCAATGATCACTGGATCTGAGGGATTGCCTTCCATGTCCCAGAAATTATTCCACTTTTCAAAAATTCATGTTATGTTGTTGATTCTTGCTCAGCTGGTGCTCTCTGGGAACACCTAGATGCTTGTTTGGTCCCCCATTGAGTCTTCTGGCTGTGTTTGTGCCTACCTGTAGAGCCTTCCACCTCTCCTTATTGAATATTTGTTCATTCCACTTCACCAGTTTGTCAAAATCCTTTTACATTCTCATGTCTTTACAGCATTTTTGATGTGTTCTTATCACCCAAATCAATGATGAAAACATTGACTTAGTGCCAGATGAACAACTGCACCACACATACCGTTCTACGGATCATCACTACCTACAGAAGATTTTATGACCAGTTTTTAATTAATTTTATAGATCTTGACTATGTTTTCCTCATTTACTTTCGAGATAACATATGAACTATTGAAGTTATTAATGTAAATAAATATGGAATCTGCACCTTTTTCCTTACCTGGATCAGAGCTGGTCCATCAAAAAGAGATGGACCAACTCTAAAGTAAGCAGTAGGAATTCAGGGAAGGGAGGAAAATAGTAGGACCTCGTTCTTTGATGCTTACAAATCCCTGGATGATGTTAAATTTTACCCTCATCTTCTTTTTTCATTTAGATGTTTATAAAATCATATTTGGTAGTTTACTGTAATATTTGTCTGGTGATTCGAGATGTTTGACCTCCTATTTTCTGGCTCTCCCCTCCTTTAAAGACTAAATGTTGGGATTGACTTTTCCCAAACATCTGTAACTTGATCTACTTTCCACAGAGGGCAATGTGTCCATGATCCCCATGAAGAGCTCTCAGATTGCTTTTGCCAGCTCATAACACACCCTAATATAAAATAAATCAGACACAATGCATAGGAAATATTGGACTGATCTTGAATTTGCTGGAGCTGCAGAATCTCAATATTCAGTGCATTGTCCCAGCTCATCTCCTAATTGATCTAATCCATCTCCAGATCTCCAGCTCGTAATTTTGTTTGGCTGATGTTCTTTCAGGAAAAATATTTAGGCTCCGTTCTTAAGTTTTAATAAAGCTTCATAAATAAAAAATCATCGCTGTTCCCCAGCCAAGACCAAGTCCCAGATATGTGTGTGAATTGAACCCTCTGCTGGTGAATGATCTTTAGCAAAAATTTTAGCCCATTGCAAATATGAAATAAATTTGCCTAAACATCAGCTAAAGAAGCTGAAATTACCTGGTTTATCTCATGCTTGTGATGGGCTAAAAGGTGCACCTGGACCTCTAAAATAAAATTGCAATTCACAATAATTTACTAAAATGCAAGAACCCATTTGTGAACCTGACCATAACATTTATGAAAACCAAAGAAATCAATTAAAAATCAATATGATGTTTATAAATTCAGGCAAACCTTCTCTTTCTTTTATGAATAAAAAACTAGAAAAAAACTCTGAGTTCAGACAAAAGTGATCTTTTCTGGGAAACACTAAAGTTCTACTTGATCAATGGAAAATATTTTATTTGACCTGAACTGAAATTTTTAGCTTTTTACCTTGTCTTAAAGGAGGTTCATTACCTGAACTTTTACATGAAAAATGCCAATTTAAAAAAAAAAAAAAGTTTGATTGGGAAAATGTCAAAATGAAAACTTTTTGGCATTTCTGAAAGAAACATTATAGATAAAAAATGCCAACATGAAATGTTTTGACACTTTGAAAAATGTTTCCCTTTTTTCATTCTGAAACTTCACCAAATTTAAATTGAATTTACTGTTTGTCAAGAAAATAGGAATTGCTTGCATTGGTAGTTTTCCCTGGATAAGCAGCTAATCTTCCTGCCAGGTTAATATTGGAACACCAGCCAAGTACAAACATGTTCTTAAGCAGTTCTTGCCTTATTGCAGCTCAGATTTGGACTTTTTAGTGATTATCTATCTATCTGTCTATCTATCTATCTATCTATCTTCACTCTTGCACTGTACAATGTCCAGCTTTCAGTTTAGCAGTTCTATGGTGCACAAAGAAGTAAGAGGGAGAGAAATGATAACTGTTTAGATAGTGAGCAATTTCTCATTGCATTTAAATTATATTTTTATTTAAAAAGCTGTCTTGTGGCAGATTTATGAAAGTTCATTACAGAAAAAATGGTTTGCTCATTAAAGAGAAGTTAAGTCCATAAACCTGAATGAGTTTTAGAGTTTTCTATAGCTAAATTCTTAAATTAAAACAACCCCTTCCAGACCAAACTCCCAACATTCCAAAACAAGCTTGCAAGCTGTGGTGAAGCAGCACCATGGAGTAGTTGGTGCTTGCATTGCATTTTTGGGGTGGGTTGAGCTGAGCACAGCCTGGGTTCTACTCCAAGGTCCCTTCTGCTGCCTCTTTTGCGTTTGGGCTGTTGGAACCCAGTGAGGAGATGTGGAAGTGCGGACTGATTTGGCTGGGGGCTGCTGGCAGGTGTGAATTCCCCCCGGGGCAGGGAGGATGCAGGAACGCAGCTGCCTCTCTGTGAGTGCAGGGCTGCAAGGAACTGGTGACTTCCCACGGGAGCACTCTAAGAGTTTGAGAGGGGAACAGGACAGGGGTTCTGCTGGTGTTGGTAGCTGCATGGAAGACTCTGGAGAGACACTAAGGCAAGCGGAGGGGGCTGAGCAGCCCTCATTTCAATTCCCTCTGGTGTGCTTTAGCTCAGAGAAGCCTTTCTGTGTTCAGGGAGAGGCAGGGTAAGCTTAATATTGGTGCTTCCATGTCACAGTGGAGATGGATTTACATCTCTTAACTCCGGCTTCTTGCCCTCTTTGGAGTTAAGCATCTGTGGACTCCTTCTTTGACTTTTAGGGAATTTCTTAATCCTCCTGGCTCTAGTTTCAATAGTGCAGGGCTTTCATGTTTCTTGTTAGCTAATGTGAGGAAATTGAGTAATGTGAGGTTATTAAAAATTACCCAGCATTTAGATGAATGGGAAAAAAGTGTGTCCACTGCAGTAACTTTGGTCCATCACCTGGGCTGTGTGGATCCCTGCCAGCCAGGGTTCAGCCCACTGTGCTGCCATGTGTAAATTACCTCCCTAAATGCAGCAAGCTAACAGAGCTGCTCCACGCTGAGTCCTAAATTGACACCAAAAGGGAAACTTCCATCCAGACTGAAAATATAAGGAAATTGAGCAGACTAACCAGTAGCACATAAAGTTCTGAAACCACAACAGTTATTAAATAAAGCTAATTTTTTTTTCTGCAGACATTAAGTCAGTGTTTAAAAATACAAACATCTAGATAATGAGAGGAACTTCAGATCTGTCTTCATAATGTTTCAGCAGGATGACACTGTCAGCTATTCTATTTTGTATTGATTTCCACAAAGCTCAGTTATTCCCAGCCTTCCATTTCAAATGCAGCACCTTGTTTTCCTGTATCTTGAAGCAAAGAAATTAGATAAAAACTATTGATTAGCAAGGCACAGGGGGGAGTGATGTCTGTAACCTTCCTTTGTCTTGCAGCTCTGCAGCTGAGGCAGCAGTAATAGGATTCTGTGCGAGTGCGACTGTGATGAGGTCACACTGCTGAGAAGGGAGTGAAAACACTGCAGTCAGCGAGATCTCTTGCTTCTCTGATAGTTTTTGATATTGTTTGTCAGATTGCGATTTGAAGGTTATTTCTCTGGAGGCTAAAGTTGCCTTGCTTCTCTTACGCACTTGGCTGGGCTTTTAAAAATCATGCATTCATATAAACAGCTCCTTCTCGCTCAAAGTTTCTGGCTCTTATTTGGAGCCAAGATAAGGAGCAAGAAGAGTTTCTCCTGAAATTTTCCATCATTGTGAGGATAGAGCAGTTGTTTGTTAAAATGAGTTGGATTTGTTTGGTCTCTCTACCTCTCCTTCCTCCCTTCTTTTTTGCGAAGGTACCGCAGTTCTCTTCAGTTCAAAACAGGTTCAATAAACACTTTCAAGACACATGAGCCGTGAAGGGTTATGCTGATTTAGTACATAATGGTGTAGCATTTATTGGTATCATTACTCAAGAAAGAGATGAGGAATTTCCTCATTTCATTTGCTTTGGGAAACAGGCGTTTTGTGACCTACCTTGGGCAACTGCAGAACTGAACAGAAAGTTCAGAATAATGGTTAATGCTTTCCCGTTCTGAGTGAGCTTTACCACTGTTATTCTTACATTTTATTCACAGTGGTGAAGCAGCTCATGGAGGTGACAAAGAGAAAAACTGAGGGTCATAGAATCAGAGAATGGTTTGGATTGGAAGGGACCTTAAGGATCCTCTGTTCTAACCCCCTGCCCTGCGCTTCCAGGATCTATTTCCTGGGACGGGGTGTCAGTGTCAAGTACAGGATAAACACAGATTACCTGGCCCTCAGGACTCTACTTTTGGTGCATAAGGCAGCTGCATTCCTTTCTTCCCACAGAGGAAGAAACCACATGGGGCATGCAATGTCTTCCACTAACCAGGCCTTAGGGGGTTTTCCTCCCTTTGGAAAGCTCCCTTGCCCTAGTTCTCCTCCTGTAACAAGACACTGGAAGATTGGTATGGAGATAGCTGGCTAAGAAAACCCTCCAAATAAACTTCTGGAATTGCATGGCAGTAACAGGATGCCTTTAGCAGGCAGCTGCCTTGTCTGTCTGTGCAAAAACAAGTATGTCAGGTCAAGCTGCATATTTTGAGGTTTGATGTCCCACCCTCTCAAATAAGTGATGTGGGAAGGACTCTTCTGGGAAAACTCCTTCCCCAGGCTTGTTACTGTGGGGGTTTTTGTGGGAAGCACTGAGACTTTCCCATCCCCTCCTTTCCCCCATGTGATGCTCTGTGATCATAACACATGGAACTATCTCATGCTTCCAAGAACTCCTCCAGTGCTGAACAAGCACACTCCGGGTGTTTTTCTTTAGTCTTTGTTCTAGTCTCTGTGATCCTGAGGACATCATTCTTTGCCCCCTTTGTTTCTTCATCCATGTGAAGAAGGTGATACTTCATTTCTTGAGGGTGACTGTGAAAACTTTTGGGTTTTTTTAAAATCCCCTACCAGATGTTGGGTGCTATGGGGTAGCAAAGCATCTTTCTGTAATTGATTTATTTATACGGGAAAGCTGATGCCACTTTAGAGATCCTTTTTTCACCCTCCATCTCCAAGTAGCCTGCTGGAAAAGCTGTTCTGATTTGCTGTTGTTTTTCTGCTGTTGGTATCTTCCTTATCCCATTTATGGTTATGTTTAAGGTCCTGATGAAGCAGCCCCACAGGTTAAAATAAGAGCTGTGGGAATATTACCTGTAGACTGCCCACTGAATGGCTCACTGAGAGCAGGACAGCCGGAATCATCCTGTGCCTGATGAGATACCTGTCAGCTGAATGGATGGAATTGCATCCTGTTGGTCCAGGACTGCAGTACTTACTGTCTCTTTAGCATTCAGCATCACCTCTATGCTCCCAGAGTGGTATTAAGAGTGGAGACTCAAAAAGATATTAGAGGAAAGCAGTGAGTGGGGAAAAGGCTTGAAATCGCATTATTCTTTAGAAAATGGGCAATTGCAGTGAACTAAACACAAACAGCACATTCTTCAAATCTCTAGAGGGGCAGAGCTTGGCTGAGAGTTCTTTTTTTTACCCTGCATTGTTTCAATGGATAAGTATTTTCTCTTAATCCCCACTTATCTTTTCATTTGGCAGATTTTTTTTCCCACCCTCACCCAAGATGTACTGCTGAGTGTGGCATACCCAAAAGGGCATGTGACTGGGGTGAGAGTAGCATCTGGTGCTGGAAAGAAATGAAACCCCAGTCCAGAGCAGTGACTAAGGTCAGAATGGTACATGAGCAGGCATCCCTACAATATCCAGAGAGAATCTGGTAAAAAAAATAAAAATCATCTTTACCCACAGGACTTAGGCAAATTTTCTATTTAATCCTTAAATATTCTTGGCCACTCTTTGGCGTATTTTCATGCTTGGTCATCTGTCTCTTAGCAAGATCTAAAGGACTCAGCCAGGTGCAAAGATAATTGTTTCCTTATTTCAGGCAGCATCTGCTCAGCCATCTGGGAGGCTCATCTGTAAAAGGTGACAGGCTCAGGTAGCAGCCTGTAAGTCCCACCTCTGGAGCTCTGGTGGCTTCCAGCCCTGCTCAAACAAAGCCTGTGTGACCCACAGTGGAGAGCACAGGGCAAAGGGAATGCAGCTCTGCTGAGTAGAGCGAGCCAGGCACCTCAGGAGGAAACGAGGAGCAGGAGAAGTTTGGATATCACAGAGAGAAAGACTGCAGTGTCAGTTTTCTGTATTTTGCTCCGACCCCAAATTACGCTGTTAAATGCTTCTGTTTCCCCATATATTACATTAATCTGTTTTATTTTACAAGGCTGTTTATCAGCAGCCTGTGTGAGTTTTGATTGCCAATTTTCTGCATTCACTGCTAATGAAGAACCATGGCTACCACGATTTTAATGGTTCTGTGATCTGTAACTCCACACATCTGGTGTTGGTGACAGTTTATCTTCTACCCCAGTGTTCTGTTCTTTCAGCAGATGGTTTGTAGGAAACTTCTGTGAAAGACAGGGAGTGGCAAGAATCAGGCATTGGACACGAGGGGTGAATACAACCTCTGGCGTTCTCTGCACAGCCCTCCTGTCCCCCTGTTCCTGAGCAATAGGAATGTTGTAAAAAATGAGAAGCAATAATGTACTTCTGGCTGTAGCCAAGGGGGATTTGTGTGTGGTGTAGCCAGAGGATCCAGGTCGGGTGTTGGGGTCTGTTACAGATTTGGAAATGTGCTACTTGTTCTTTGTAGCTCTGTTGCTAAACAGACATTTTCATTTCTAACTACTTGCTTGCTTTCCTTTGTTGCCCCAAACTGCCAAAATTAGAGGCATCTGACATGGAAAGGAAGTCAGTTTTGTTTAATTTATCTCTGATTTATTGTGTGACATTTCCTGGATACATTTATCCATCACATTATTAAATAAGAGTTTATTTTCTGGAGGCTAGAGCTTCAGCTTTGCCTATATTTCAGTAAGACCGGAGTTTAAATACTGTCAACATGCTGAGAAATTAGAAAGTCTATCAGGTGTGTTCTGCAGGAGAAAGTTCAGAGCTCCACTATCTCTCCTAATAGTTGCCCTGGGGCTTTTTCAAATGTATAATCTGATTTTTCCACTCATTTGAAATGTAAAATGAGAATTTTCACAGAAGACAGAAAAATCCATCTGAAAATAATATTTGTTTTTGGCAATTTGTTTCTTTAATTATGATGATAAATTTCCACTATTTGGCAACAGCACAAAGAAATAGGCCCTTGCATGTCTTTGTTCCTTCAGGAGGAATGGAGAAAGTGGGTCTTGTTCGGAAAGCAAATCCCCGTTTAGTCACGTAATTCTTATCACTCACCCCAGCAAGTTATGAGAAACCCCTTTTTTTGCCTCTCCCGTGGGAAGGGTGTTTGGCTATGACTCAGAAAAGAAAAAATTATTTTGTTTTGGACAAACTTTGACTGACTCAGGACAAAACTCAAGTGAGGAAGTTGTACAATGTTCTAATCTGTCTTTATCTCTCAAAAACGCTCAGTTACAGTGAGGAACGTGCTTATATACACATTAACTGCCTCAATAAAGGTAGTTCAGGGGTGCTGATAGGCCAGTGGAATAGCTGACTGAAATTTGGGATTGCTCCCACCTGGGAGACCCTAAATGAGGCTCAAAGCTCCAAATGCCTCAGATGTGATTTTTTTGGACATGATGACTCAAATACCAATTTTGCACCTTGAATCCATCAATGGATCATCCAAAAGTTGTTGCTGTGTTATTCAGATATTTTCCTGGGGTCTAGATTTAGAAAATGAATTAATTTAAATCTCTCTTTTGTAGCAGCACACACAACCTTGTTGTTACTTCTTCCTTTTCATTGCAAATGAAATATATGTACTTATAAACATATTTATTTAAACTATATACTCTGCATTATGTTTTGAGGCAGATATTTTATGATTTGTAGAGAAGAAAGAATATTACAACTTAGCATATAAATATATAGATTCTGCTCACTGAACATTTGTGTTCGTGGGACTATGGGCTAAGAGGGGAGGAACCTGGAGTTTTCTGTCTACTTAATTTCTTCATTTCTGCACATCCTTTGCACTGACTCATGCCCTGAGTGTGCCAGTACACCATCAGTGAAAAGTTTCTTAATGATGTTTTTATCAGGGAAAGGAGAAACCCTGGAGACAGTAAACACCCAATATGGAAAATGTTTTATAGTCCTTAGAATTCTGCAGACTTGTTCAAAATAACTGCAAAGGCCATTTCGTATGCAGAATATCTGAATGGGCCTTGGTTCTGGATAAGGAAGAGGGAGCAGAACTGGATAACTGGATGTATTAAATTCTTTATTCAAAAGCTTTATCCCTTTTCTGCTATTGTATTTCCCGTGACTGGATTTTCTTCATTTTTCCTCTTCTGGATTGTTTGGCATATGCAAACATACTGAAATCACTGGTCTGGTCAGGAGCTCTTCGCATTCGCCTGGTTCATGGCATTCAGTTTTCAATTTTAGCCATATGGGCCTTTTGGTTTGGTTTCTTGCCTTTTTTTATTATTCTATGCCTGCTTAATTGTAGCTTTTATGAAGAAATGGAGAAAGAGTCATAAAGACAATAAGACAAATCATTCCCAAAGCAAATATAATGAGGAGAAGAGTTGGAGAAATATTTACATGATTTGAATTTTCTGTCAGTGCTCCTAAAAATAGAACAAAGAATTAAATAAAATAGTCAGATGATTTTCTAGTGAAAGGAATAAAAAAAAATTGCAAACACGAGAACAAATGTTCATTTTTATTCCAAGAAGTAGTTCTTGGCAGTATTTCGGAGGGCCTAATAGAGAAGGCAAAATGTAGATTTTTATCCCACTTGAGCATAAATCAGTGCACTAGACTAAACAATATCTATTGTACAATGCACTGAATTCTTCTATTTTGTACAAATGTTCAATTAAATCTGTAAACTTAGTCTGTAAACTGTAAAGAGGCTGAGTCACCTTCTCATCAGCCAGTCCTTCTGCAGGTCACTGCCATTGTCCTGCAGCAAAAAGAAGTTCTGTGTGGGGAAGCCTTCCAGTAGCATTCCAAAATAACAGCAGTTACCTAATTACAGCATGGTCATGCTAAAGGTTACATTAATGGCCACCAATGCTGATGAATAGGAAGGCAATGGCGTGAATGAAATCATAATTAGTGGAGCATGAGGTAGGTGTTATGTTAAACATCCAATGGAAAAAAATTAACAGCACTGCACAGGTGGACTGAAGTGTTACATGTAAAACTTAACCTGCAACAGTCCCACTTTCAGAAGACAAGAATAACCCTTACATCATTTGTTAAGCCAGTTCTGGGTCTTATTCACCAACTAGGGAAGCACAGACTGGGTGTGACACTCTCCAGATCTCTCTGCTCTCCTCGAGGTGCTCTGTACCTGTCCCAGTCTGGCTGGGTTTGATACCAACCCACTGGGCTTCTCTTCCTTAAAGAAAGGCACTGGAGCTGCTTTTCTAGGAGCTCACCAGCTACTGAGAAAGGAGAAATTCAACTGGAGTAGCAGGACAGTGAAGGTGCTCCAAGCCCTGTGCAGGCAAACGATAATTCAGATTTCCACTCACAGCATCTCTGGGAAGGGTTTGGTATCCTGTGTGTGTCACAGATGTGAAAAATTCGCTGCTATTGAATTAGCAGAAAACCAGCAACATTTATACACTTTAGGCTGCAATGGTTTCCATCAGCACTAAATGGGTGATTTTTCATTGTTGCAGTATATGCAGTGCTAAGGTGGCATCTTATGTCTGCTATTGATTTCCCTGATGCTGCCTTCAGAACTGGTGGTTACAGCTGTATCTTCCCTCTTCTGTAAATGTCAGGGTCTCCAAGTGATCTCTGGAGCTCAAGTGTTTGTTTCTGTCTTTGCATATTCTTGGGTTTCTGGTTAGAAATTACAATGCTGCAGAATTTCCAGGAATCTGTTGCCTAGGTACATTCTCAGGACAGCAGAACAGCTGATCTTTTCTTGAGTGGGTTAAAGAGATGGCATTTAAGTCAGGAGTTTTAAATAGGAGAAGAAAAAGGGACAAAACTGTTGCTGCTAAAACACTTTAGGGTCCCCTGCTATAAAGAATTTAATCCAGTTGCCTGCATTATTCCAACTGTGATATAAAAATACAGAATGTCTTCCAGATTGGCTCTCAAAGTATTTTTTGCACACAAAATAGTCTCCTGAGAGAGTCCACCCATCTCCCTGGAATGTACCATTCTCTGTGGAGAAGGTGGAAACCCTTCAGCTGCCTTTGCAGAGCTCAGTGGCTTTCATGGGAGGTGTTGCCTGACACTGAGAGATGTGCCAGAGATATTTCTAGTGCCAAACGTGGCCGTTTCAGGAGAAAGGACATTTTTCAGTTTCGCTCTTCTGGAAGACTGGACCACCAGAAGCAGAGCTCCCAGAGGAACTCTGAGGAGGGGAGGCAGAGGCACCAGTGATGGCTTTGGCTTCCTCCATTCTTGTGGCACCTCCCGTCAGTGACCGTGCTCAGCCTCGTCAGCAGTGACTCATCCCAGGGCAGATCCAGGTGCCCTGTGATAGATGCCTGCTGCCTCTTATCTCAAATAGCTTTGAAAATCTCCTTTGGCAAGAAGCCCAAGTGTGAAGGAGCAATTCTGTTTTAGACCAAACTTGTAAAGAATCTGGAAAGGTAATAGGTTCTGCTGGCTGTTATTTCTGTCCCCTCCTCTGCTGTCTGCTCTCCAGATTAGTTTTTTAATCTGAATGTCTGGCTGCTTCTCATCTTGCTGATGCAAAATCTCTCAATATCCAGCAGGAGAAAGGTTCTCATTGCTTTCAATAATCTTTGGATCATGCCATTATCTTCACTTAAGCTTTGGGTCTGGTTCTGCACAGCTCAAAGGATTTATAGTCTCTACCCCAAGTCCTTACCTACTTTTTCTGAGTTAACTCTGTAGATATGAAAGGTCTCAGCTCTTCACCTGAGTATGAGCTGTATCTGCTGCTACCAATAACACAGACATTTAACGAAGGAAGGAGGAAGAAAGGACATTGTATTATAATGTTTAACTTGTGAAACAAGAGGAAATGTCTTCAACCTGTGATACATTTGTGTTGCATAAGCTATGAATGAGGCATTGTTAGATGAATATTAAATATACATGTATATATTAAATATTTAACTTGATCGTTGTTCAGTTTTCCTTTCTTGTAATTCCTTTTCAGTGTTCATAGAAAACAAACCTGATTTTTATACTGCTTGCCAGTAGTGACCTCAAATTTTCTGTTTGTGTTAATAATATCAATTACCTGCACACACAAGTCAGGTTGAACTTTGTTACTGCATTGGAGGAGCACTTTTTGGAATTTGTCCACAACACTTTTTGCTATGAAAATGCTCCCTGTTGCTTGAAATACTCTTTTGAGTTCACATACTCTTTCATGCATATGTAGCCCTGGAAGATCTTCATTCCTAATTTTTTTCAGTATAAAGCTGAATCATGGGACTGCTCAGTAACTTAAGCAGAGATGATAAAAGAACTCCAGAGAAATGTTGTTATCAAGGAGAGGAATGAAGGCAACCTGAAATGTCATTTCACAACAGCCCCTGGAATCCCCAGGTTTGCTGCAGACCACAAGTATATTTTGAACCTTAGCTTAGTGTACACCCACAGTATGTCCCCTACAGCTGTGAACTGCTACTCTTTGTTTAGGACTGGGCAAGGCTCCAGTGGCTCTGTTCTTACAAGGAATGCATTTTCCAGTGTTTTGAGTTAATGACTATTATTCAAGCTGAAGTCAGTTCCTTTCTCACACTATTTTAGGCTGTGTGTGGTAAACCTTTGTGCCACTGTTCTCCTAAAAAAATTCTGGTATTTTCTTGCTAAAACCAATACAAATTATATCAAGCTCTTTATCTTATGAAGTAAATGTCAGTTATCTTCATAATGAATCAATCCTGAAACGAAGTAGGTTGGTATTTCTGCTGGCCTACTGACCCTCCTTTATATTGCTGCTGCTCCACACAACAGTGCTGGGAAGTTCCTGTTATATTTGGTGATGTACAAATAGAGAACAAAGGGCCCCTGCCCCGATGGCTGAAAGTTTTGATATTTCTATTGATTGAATAAATATTGGGCATTTGTCTTTTCTCACCAGAAAGTGATACATTAGGGCAACTGTTTCCTGGAGAGATAAACAGTGAATTCTGAGGATGGAAAGGAATTGAGCATGGAGGGAAGCCAGTGTGTGACACTGTAATATTCTTCCTCTCTTTCTCCCATTACTTTTATTTCAACCTGATACTTTATGAAACAGGCGTTGATCAGAACTTCTACGTGTGTGTGTGTTTTCCAGCTTTTACTCTGTCCTTGTGCCTCTGAGGTGGTTTCACATCCTTGCTCTCAGGGGAAGGAGTGGATGCTGGGAGGCTGCAGCCTTTGTGTGCAGGGCTGTCAGACCATCCTGTCTCCCTCGCCTGCATCATCCAAAGCCTGTCTTCTGCAGTGAGGAACCCTTCAGGAAAGTGTTTGTCTTGCATATTGGGCCACATCTACCCCTGCATTGCTCAATACCTGCATGCCAATCTCTCAGGCATTTTAGTCCTTATTTATCATTTGGATTGTGTTGTGATTTTCATTTAAATTAAAATTAATTAAATAGGACATTGTATTTTTTGAAGCTGTATAGGGAAAAGTTATTTTTATTTCCATTTTACTGCTTAGAATTTTTATTTTTATATCTTTCTTTGCACAGCTTAGTTACACGGGAATGTAACTATTTTGAAAATTTAAAGCTTCTTAGGAGTACAGTTAAGAAACCATACCTGGGGAAAACAGGATGTTAGTCTATCTGGAGGAAGAACAAAACTAGTTATGAAATAATTTCAATTAAAAAAAGCCAGTTGACCAGTTTTACTCTCCATTCAGTGACAACAGCTCTGATAAAATGTATCTAATTAACACCCAGCAGATAACAATTATCTTGTATAATTATGATGAGCTTGTTTGTTCTTTAGTTGACAGCTTAGGCAATGTTTTATGATGTTTATTTGACCTTGCAGCTAATCTGCACCCTGCTCCCGTGTGCTGCCAAGCGCGTGGCTCCTTGGATTTCCATCCCCAGTGCCGGCGCTCGGCCCTCGTTACTGTCACTGTCCCTTGTGGGTGACGTGTCCTGTCCCTGTGACTGCACAGTGTCACTGTGATCCCAGCAATTGCTGCCCCTCTGCTGCCTGTCCCGCCATGTCTGTGTGTCTGTGCAGGAAGCAGCTGAGTCTGGAGCAGCCTCACCACATTCCCTGCTCCTCCTCAGGACCAGGGATGCTCCCTGTGAGAGACCACAGCGCTGGCTGTACCTGCTGCTTTCACGTGGAGCTGATACAGATTTTACTCCCCCAATCTGTTAGAAGGTACCCAATAGCTCAATAACCAAATGTCTGTGCTGGTAGAACAGATGCACTTGGTTTTCCTGCATCCTGAATGCTTTGTGAGGATTTTCATTCACCCACTGAATGAAAGCTCTTTGCTGTCCTGTAAATAATGAAGTCTTGTGTTCTGGTACCTGGCTGCCACAATAAAGAACAAAGCTGTGGTTTCCCCACGTTGCCTCACTACCCTTGTCCTTGGGGATTTGGAATGAAGGGGAATCTCCAGTGTGACAGTCCTGCTTGGCACACAGTGTACTCTGTGAGTCAGATTAATGTGAGGGGTTACGTCTCTGAAACAAATTTTAAATTAATTTAGTGAGAAACAAATAGGAAATGTCCACAAACAAGGTTTTGTCTAATATTTCTGGATTTTGGGGATTCCATTAGAGAGGGAAGTAGCCTGGAAACAGCTTTTCTTATCACATCATTGTGTCCTTTTCACTTCAAGGCAGTATTAGAAAGTGCAGTGGTGCATAAGAGTTAGTAATAACTATTATTATTTGTTAAGCATTGTCTTTTACAGTGCTGAGAACATTGGGGCTTCTGTCCTACATGGATCATTACTTTGGGTATGCGAGATTTTTCAAACAGTAAGTGTCCTTGATGATTAGAGAGAGATTATCACCAAGTGCTGCATTTTTATTTGGGTTTTTTGTTGTTGGGTTTTGTTCTAAATAAAAGGACTGAGTTTCAAACTGAATCTACTTATCTGTAAAAGAATTCTGGTTTGAGGATGAGATAAAATATGTCAAACCACTTAACGTGGTCCTCTCTCAACATAAATTGGTTGGAAATGTGGAAAAATCCCCTGCATGTGCTATCATGATTTTATGTCCCCAAACTGGCAGTATGGCCAAACCAAATCCAGGTGCTTGGGTTCTCAGATGTTGGGATAGATTCTCTTCATCCTTTTGGATGATTTTATCTGCATATGAAAGCCAAGGTAATGGGCAGCTGGACTTCCAGCTTCATTAATTGAGATATTCCATCTAAAACCAATGGATAAGGAATTGGGTTGGCAGGAGCTGAGAGTTTCATGTACTATTTTCTCTCCTTTTTGAGGAGGATTCTGTAGAGGCAAATCTTTGTTCAAGTTAAATCAAGGCAGATTTATGTATCTATTACTGATGCATAAAATAATAAATGGAATAAAGTTTGGAGATTTATCCAATAGATTTATAGTAAGAAATCTTCTGAGGAGACCTTATAGTATTATCTGACCTTTAAAGTAAACTGGAATTTATTCAAATGCCATAGGCACAAATTATATGCTTTTTGCCTTGAAATTCACAGGGTAACTATTGATAGAATTAATAAAGAATAATTTTTCAGAAAAAGCGAACATATGGCTTGTTATTACTGACTTCAAGCCACAATCAGAACATTATCTAAATAACTCCAGAATACCAGCAGTATGTTCTCAAGCATCTCGTACATTAGAGCACGACTTCTCGGATACTTTGAGACTATGAATGTTCTGTTGTCGATCTTTCAGCAGTGTTGTCTCTGTTCTGACTCCTAATCCCATTAAAAATCTTGATTTTTAGGATTTTATAAAGGTACTGTAAAAATTTTAAGTGGGCCTGAGGTAATATTAGAAACTTTTAGCTTGGGAATGTTTTTAGAAACTGAAACATTAATTAGAATCAGTCTAAGTACCCACAAGTATTTTTCCCTTTTTTTGTTGTTGTTGCTTGTGGTGTTGGCTCTTCTGATGCTTAATTGCTCTGATTCTTTTTCAGTGTAATTTTCCAGTCCTTTACTCATGTTCCTTCAAATCTTCCTGACTTGAGTAAATAGATGCAGTAGGATGAGCTAAGAAAATGTAAGACTTGCAGAATTTTTCCCAGTCTCAGGGGAAAAATATTGCCGTTTTCTCCCTAAGTTTTTTTGCTGATTCTAGTGACCAGACAACTCCCAGCCAGCTCTGGCTAAAGACATTTTAAAATGTTTTTAGAGACAGGCAGAATAGTTTATCCTGGGCTGCTTCTCCCACCAGGTTGCCATGTACCTCTGCAGGAGGAGCTGGAACCAAGTCCACTGGGCAGGAGCACTGGGAATTTAAATGTCTTGCTCAGTAAATTTGGCTGTGAGCCATTTTATTCCTCTGGTTTTTCCTCTGTGTTTCATTGATGTATCTATTTAAATGCTTTAGGAACTGGGGCTCTCTCCCAGCACGGGTTTGCAGAGTGCATTGCAGGAGGGATCCTGACCTTGTTTGGGGCCTTCTGTTTTCTGAGAATGAAGTAATAATAGAAGAGAATCATTATATAGAATCATGGAATAGTTTGGGTTGAAAAAGCCCTTAAAGCTCACGTTGTTCCACTTGCCCTGGGCAGGGACACCTTCCACTGTCCCAGGTTGCTCCAAGCCCTGTCCAGCCTGGCCTCGAGCACTTCCAGGGATCCAGGGGCAGCCACAGCTTCTCTGGGCACCCTGTGCCAGAGCCTCCTCACCCTCACAGGGAGCAATTTCTCCCTACTATCTAATATAAACTTCCTCACTTTCAGTTTGAAGCTATTCCCTATTGTCCTGTCACTCCAGGGCCCTGGAAATTGTCTCTCTCCATCTTTCCTGTTGGCTCCTTCAGGCCCTGCAAGGCTAAAATGAGGTCACCCCAAATCTCCTCTCCAGGCTGAACAATCTCAGCTCTCCCAGCCTTTCCTCCCAGCAGAGCTGCTCCATCCCTCTGCTCATCCTGGTGCCTCCTCTGGACTCTCCCCAGCAGCTCCAGCTCCTCCCTGTGCTGGAGGCTGGGGCAGCTCTGCAGGTGGGGTCTCACCTGAGGGGCCAGAGGGGCAGAATCCCCCCTGCCCTGCTCATGAAGCAGCCGTTTAAAAGCTCGGATCTGACAAAGGCAGTGACTGAAGAGTCGCTATTGCCCCAAGTTAACATGCACAGAAAGGGGGCTAAATGCAGCTCCCTTTTCCTGGCCTGGATGCTCAGATGAAAGAGGAGAAACTGGCTCTTTGGGAACAAGAAAGAGGAGACTGCCTTTATTGAAAGAAAAGCCAAAAAGAGATGCACACTGCCCCCCCCCCCACCAAAACAAACAAACAAGCAAAAAAGCCAAAGCTAAATAACCCTCGGCTGCACACTGTGGATCACAGCATCACAGCTCTTTGTTGAGCCCCATTCTGCAGAGATTTCTGGTTCCTTGCTTCATTTTGAAGCTTTCTTGCTATTTAAATTATCCTTAGGAGACAGCCTTGTGTCTTTACTTGGCTGCCTTTGCTTTTTTCCCATTTCTTTTTTTTCTTGATGAGTCATTCTACCAGCCTCTACCCTCTCATCAGATAGACCAGACAATGAAGTCACTGGGGTTGCCTGAGAGCAAAATTGGCCCCATTATCCACAACCACTGTGCCTTGTCACTGATAATATACTGCTCAAAGGCTGGCCCTCAAAGTAGGATGGAAAATCACCAGGGACAAGAACCCTTCTACCCAAACAAAAATATTTGTGGAAGTTCATCTGGTGTGTGTTTTAAATTTGGTGAAATGCTTCCAGCTGAAAACAGGAAATCACACACAAATAAAACTTGTGTTATATTTTGTCGATGTAGGAGGGAGAGCAGATTATCTGATAGTGTCCCTTGTGTGCACCAGCTTCAGCCTTCTGAAATTAGCAGTGGCAGGAGACTTTTATTAGTGTCCTAGTATAAACCAGAAGACTTTATAACGGAAGGAGAGGAGAGAAGGATGCTTGACAAAACTGATTCTTCATTAGCTCAGTACAGAAGCATAGTTAAACTCTCATTTCTAGAGGAACATGGGTGGAGAAATACCTGCCCCAGAGAACTTTATTCTAGAAACAAAACACACCAAATGTGAGAAGGAAAACAAAGCAAGGATGAAGGAAGGGACATTTTCAAAAGGATATGGCAGGTCAGTAGCTGCCTAGAACCAAGAATGGTGCTTGGGCTTTCTGAATCTCAGAGAACTTTTCTTTCTGCTGAGGCACAGAACCCTGCAAAGCATAAAGAGAGACTGATAGTGCTGATGGCTTGTGGTCTGCTCAGTGGAAACATCAAAGTGCATCTGGTCTTTTGGGATCTATAGTAATCTGATGAGGAATTCCATAATAACTGCTAATATTCAACCTTTTACAAGTCTAACTACTTGTAGCAATAAAGGAGAGAAGAAAAGATGAACAGAAAAGCAACTAAGTCTTGCAAAACTACAGCCTCCATAGAGACCTCTCTTCCTTCCTTTTGGTATTTTTAACAAGAGGAAAACTTCTTTATTGCTTGGCTAGTCCATTCCTAGAGTTGTGCCCATCAGTGGGCTTTGGAGAGACTCAAGTGGCTGAGTTTTATCATCTGCCAAAGCCAATCATTCTTTTGATTCAAAACTGGTGTCCTGTTATTAATTATTTTTTTGCATCACTGTTCTGAACACAGCTGAGCCCCCACGCTTCTGTGCCCTCTATTAACTTGGTATAAAAGGATGCTTTCTCTTCCTGCTCTATCTCCAGCCCAGGAACCCAGAGTGCATTGCTAAAGGTGACTGAAATCTGCTGGGAGAAAGGAAAATCAGAGCTCGAGGTGCTGCTCAGGCTGCTCTTTACGTCATGTCTGCAGAGACCACAGACAGTCTCAGCAGTGCTGAGCCAGTGACACTTCCATCCTCCCTCGGAAGGGAGAACCTTATGTTTGCAAACTCGCCCCAGGAGCACAGTTCAGAAGGTGACTACTTTCATCTGTCTGTTAAAATCATCTTGCACTATTTTTCCAGCCTGATTCTATCTTACCAACTGTCTGGCTTGACTATTTGCTGTGATTCTTGCTTGCAGTTTGTCATACTGATGGAAGATTAGCTCTATGTGTGTGTGTGTGTCGTTTTTTTCCTTTTTTTTTTTTTCTTTTTCTCTCTCTTTTTTCCCCCCCCTCCTCTCATTTCCCAGTGTGGCATTTAGGATGGAGGCTGAAAATATTGAACAAACTGCTGATGTCCCCAAGATTCAAATGTGTGAAAGAGACTCGTAAATGAGTCTAGCACACTCAGAAACATTCTTAACATCTGTTCAAGCAGGAGTCCCAACTCCCTTTCTCTGAAAGCACAATTTGTCCTCTCTGTTACTTAAAACTTCAGATTTCTTTAGATTTGAATAATATCAAAGTGGAGCTAAGGAAAATAAACTCTCTGATTATGGATACAGCAGTTACAATGGGAGGTGTGGTGGGGATGGTGCAGAATTAGAGAATTTTAACTGCAGAGTGTCCTCAGTTTCTCTTATATTTAAGTTTTCTCCTTACACAGCAGTATGGAAAGTAGTTGCAAGCCCTGTGGGTTATGTCCCCTGGACTGGTAGACACGGATTTAGTGACTGTTCTAACAGACCAGGAAAATAGCAAGGTTTTCCTCTGAAAATTTACTACTTAATAGAATGAAAGGCACCTTAAAACTTGATAAAAATAATTTTAGGCTTTTAAAATTATTTTCATATATACTCCTGTTGAAACGAAAAAATACCTCTAACTCACTCAAATTTTGTCCGTCAGTAAACATTTCAGGGTTCTGTCCCCAAAATGTAGTTGCAAAACTCTCAACACTTCTGCAATTTAGTGAGAGAAAGGATATAAATAGCCAGCCAGACAGAGGCACAGCGGGGAGAGCCCAGGGGTCCGAGCTTCCAGCCTCCATCTGCAACCACAGTAAAGAATTGCAGACACAAACATGTCAACTGAAAAGAAAAAAGCAACTGGTAACTCTGAAAATAAATAAAATAAATGGCTGCATTTAATAAAGATGCTGAATGAGCTCTGCAGTTTGCTGGGCTCTGAGGATGCTGCAGTATCCTCTGCTCGGGGATGAAGTCATGGCATTCCAGCCCACAGCCAGCGCTCCCAGGCTCTGAGCACGCAGCCCCTGCAGAGGGAGGATCCTGCTGCAGGATCAGAGCTCTTGGGGAGCAGATCCAAGCTGTTATCCTGATGTCCAGGGCTGAATCCCACTGCTGGGCAGGACTGCAGCAGCCTGTGAGTTGGGAACAGGGGTTTGAGCACAGTTTTAATGCAGGTGGATGAGAAATCAGTACAATATTGTGAGTATTCCAAGGAATGGAATAACTTTAATCACAATTAATCCATTAGCATTCCATGTTTAAGTGACATTTATTGATACAAATGTCTTGTGGTGGTAACAATAGTGGCTCTATTGCAATTATTCCACCTTTTAAAATCCATACCACTGCTTTTACTTCTTTTTGATAGAGAAATTATGTAAGTCACAAGTCTTGTTGCTGATGTGGTACAGAAAGATGAAATACTTTTCCTCTGGAAGGTTAATGTGCTGCAAGTCTTCCCATCATTAGGAACAAAAATATACCAGCAGGTGGGATATATCTAGAACAGAGAGTTCTGTGAAATTCTACTTAAAACAGGCAATAAAACTAGCAATGGCATTTCAGCTTAGAGGCCTCCTGCAGCAGTGATCTATAGTACCAAGGAGAAATTCCATGGAACATACCTGTTATTTCAAGAACAATGACATTTTTGCAACTGTGATAACAATTTTCCAAGTGCACATGGATCCTAAAAGCCTGACAAGTGTTCTTTCCTGAGAAAAAGGTCACTTTCAAAATCCCTCTAACATCAGCACAAGGACATCAGTTAAACCTGATTACACTTGGTAGTGTAATCACTTTCAGGGAAGCTTGGAATTTATCAAATCCACGTAGAAACTCAGAAAGTTTTGAGTTGGGTACAGGGCCTTCATGGTTTTGTCTTGTCTTCATTTTGGACTGAGTAGGATTTAATTCTGTTCAAAGGCAGTTTTGCAGTTGGACAGGGTGTTACCATGAGCTGAACCTCCAGGTTCAAGCATCTGGTGCCTGGTTTTATTCCTGTGGTTTGCCTCTCATCGCTTCCCTTTCCGGTAACAAACAAAATCTTATTCCCATCAAACTACTCTGGTTGTGGGTGCTGCTTCTAACAAACTTAGTATTCGTCTACCTAAGCCTGTTGTCACAAGCAAGAGAGAGGAAGAGCTGGAAAATGGACTTAGCATGTACCCTGCTCTAAAAGTTTTCTTCAGGAAAAGCATTGTATAATGAGAGCTTTGCTCTTCTCTGTTTTTTAGTGCAGTCCATCTTTTGGGTTTGATTTTTAATTCGTATCTCATACTTGCAGGTCTGTCACAGTACAGTGCAAGTGGGAAAAGTTAAGTGTTTTGGTGTAAGACAGGTTTGAAAATAACCTCAGTATTTCACAGTAAAGGGAAATCAATAAGGCCAGCGGGAACGAGAAGAATGGGTGTATTAATAAACCAAGACTCTGAGTACAGAGGGGTCAGGAGCTAAATGTAGCTGTACCTGCAGCCTAAAGGATCATTCCAGGCACCAGAACCAGGACGTGGTGGGAAGCTCAGAAGTGTGGCCTACTTGTAGCTAAACACAAAAAATGTGGGTTGCTGGGTTCTTTTTTTGGCTGAGGAGGGGTGTTTCCCCATTAGGATACAAAAATAGTAATTCCAGAAAATAAACTCAGCTCCCAGACAAACGTTCAGCTAAATTACATTCTGCAAAGTAAGTAGATTCTGTGAGAGCAGCAAAATCCATTTAAACTGGTGAGTGGCTCTGATATTGAATATGCCTGATCTGTGAGGGTAAAGAACTTTCAGGACTTGCTTTTCAATATTTTTCAATAACTCACTTAGGCATCATTAATCTAGTATATATTTAGCTGATTTTCTGACATAGTTCAAATGATAATGCCATTTATTTGGAGGGCCAACATCCACCCAGATGCCACCTTTAAAAATCTTCCACCTTTTGAGTGGAAGCCCTAGATATCAGCACTAGATTTGCTGATATTGATAGTACCATTTCCCACCTCATTTCTGTGAATTTGATCCTGGATTTATAATGCATTTCATTCTTGGTGTTAGATGCTTTCACAAAGTGAGCACTGAGAAAAACAGAATTTGGGTATCCGTACATGAAAAGACAATGGAAAAGTTCTGTATAATTTAAGATAACATTCACAGTAAAGTTTTAGTATCCATGACAAGTGCAAAGAAAGTCAAATAAGAAGAAGGAATGGCTGGTTTTTACACAAAACCAATTCTTGTCTTGACTCAGGACCACTTACCCCTCTGGTAACCTCACAGTTGGAACTGGTCTAGTTAGACTAGTTTGGAAAGAGTTTTGAAAGACTACTTATAACCTTATAATTTGGGACTAAACTGAATTTGCTGAGACTCCTCTAAGATGATTCTACATAGAAGAAAGCACTGGCAGGATTAGAGTCTAGAGGCTTTGATCAGTAATATTTTGCCATAATACTATTTTCCAGAAATATTCTTAGCTACTAATTCCTGAGGCTCATTATAGTTCCTATTAGTTACTACCGTTTACCACAGTTCTTTGACATATTTCTGCCTCTTTTTGGCTGCTGTTCTTGTTCTGTCTTGTTCCAACAGGTGCTGGTGTATTATCATACCAAATAAATGTAGTTTCTAAAATGCAATTAAGCTGCAGAGACAGCAGAGGTAATTCCTGCCCATGACCTGAATTTCATGGCTTGCAGTGCCACTGGCTTAGCATATGACCTTGGATGAATTTCCTCATTAGGAAAATGGGGCTGATTATTTACCCCCAGGGCACAGTACTACGGTGTTACAAATGGCAAAAGCCGGGGAAGTACAAATTTCTTTGGAACTCTCCCAAATTCTGTCCATTGACCATATGCTGAAAGACATTATGGCAGAGAGTCTGTCTTACCTACTCCATGGGGACAGCAGAGTATTTCCTGTGCTAGTGGGAGGATGTTTAATGGCCAGATTTGTTACTCCGTGGTGCTGTGATGTGTGAGAGGGAATCTGCAGCAGGGCGGGTTTGTAATGCAGTGGTGGCAGAGCAGCCCATGCAGCCAGGTGAAGGAGGTGCTTCAGCTGTAAATCCACATCTGCTCTGTGCATCACTTAGGCTACTTCATCATTTCAACCCTCCCTGTGAAAAAAACCAACAGAAAATATATTAGTTTGTTCTATTTCCTTGTTTTCATCTGCATTAGCTGCCCTGATAAAAACACTGGCTCTTACAGACCTCACCTTTTCTCTTTGTCATTTATAGTGCTGAATTCAGAGGCAAAGAGGGGATGTGTTTTACTCCACCACAGGCTTAATTTATCTGAGGAAAAGAATTCGATGCTTGTGGAATCTTTCTTGTGCACCTAACTGTATGTTAAACATCAAAATCACATAAATACCAACTTTCTGCTTTGGGAACGTCAGCAGAGAGGGGAAAATCTAGTGTGGGCATAGTCTGAAGTAGAGCAAGTAAAAACAATTTTTGCAGTAATTACCTTATTTTATAAAATGTTATGGGGTTAATGGATATAGGAGCAGATCGACCTAAATGAAATATTTTCTCTAAAGTGTGAAAATATTTAAATCCAGGAATGCCTGCAGTGCTTAAAGGGGATTTGAAAGCTCTCAATTTGTGCTTCTAGAATTCTCTGTGGCTGGATTGCCGCACACCTGGAAACCCAGACACCTCCACCACAGGCTGCCCTCCCTTCTCCTGCCAGAAAGGCCTCACCATGGAGTTATATTATGGACAGGGAGCTCAGCTGAGAGAGGAGGGTAAAGTGATAATGCTTCAAATTCTGGTCCTTCCAGCACACAAGTATTTGTCTGTCCTTCCTCCCTCCCCTAAACATGAAAATAGTTTTGAAAGCTGTAATAACTTTTTGTATTCCTTTGATTTCTGACTAGGTCAAACTCAAGGCAGGTTTTAGAGGAGTAAGAAAATGTTAACAAGAATAAAATTAAAAGAAAGAAAATGATAGGATTGTACTCTTTGGAAACTGATTTTTTTACTGTGTCCAAACCAGGAAGTTTTGGCATTTTGAATTTCACTTTCTGCAAGGTCCATGTGAGAAAGAAAGAAATAAAGAAAGACGGAATGTGCTCCAGTAAATATTCCCCCGTAACTTGTTCTCCAGCTTGTTTCCATTGTGTAATGCTGGGTCCAGCCCAGCCCCGGTATTCTCTTGGCTGTTATCTACTCCAAGTTTTACTCCAATTCGATATAAATTCCTTTTAGCTAAGCTGTCAGAGCATTTTCCTGAGCAAACACAAATCAAATATCTTATCTGAGCTAAGTCTGTGCTCTTGACTTCCACACAAACTTGAGACATGAGAGGATGTTTGCTGTTACTGAAGGCACCTGACAACCCCTATTAGTGTCGCTTAATGAAATGTATTTGTGGTTCATGTCAGGGTTTTTTTTCTTCCAAAAACAAACTCTTATTATTTTCTGCTGAGCCATCAGTGTGCCTTTTTTAAACAAAAGCTCATCTGCCTTTATGATTTTGATTTGCAAGATGCCCATAAAACTTGAAGCAAATATTTGCTCTGCATTACACAAAACAGGAATTTAATTACTTGTTTTATATCTTCTTGATATCCTTCTGTAACATCTCCAAAAATAAAACATGATGGCAGCAATGAAACATACCTTCCCAAATGTCTGCATTCATTACTGGTACCAATAATCAAGGCCCTGATTCAGCAGAGTTCTTGAGTGCCTGCCCTAATTTTAAGCACAAACAGTCATATGAAGTCAGTTAATCATTTTTCATATCTGTGTTTTAGAGCCTTTCATTGCTTCCAGTGCTGCTGATCCAGCCAGGCTGTTCCCAGCTACAAACAGTGTAGCTTTCTTGGGGAGCGTGTCTCGGAGTTTTGTTAAGTCAGGAGTTACTAAATTATGCAACATTTAACCAATTCTTCTTCATGAGGCAAAGGCTGCTCCCATGGAAGTCTGCAGCAACATTTCCTGCTTTCAGTTGTAACAGAAATAGGCTCCAGTGGAACAGATTATGAGAATTTTATTCATTTCACTAGGGATGTTGACTACTTAGACACACAAGAGGGTAGAATACTTTTTCTTTCATCAGTAAGCTAAACACTTCTCTGGAAAAATAAATGGTTGTTATGCTGTAAATGTTACCACTGGGCATCATGTCCCACTGGTGTAAATCCATAGCCCCTTCACATCAGTGTGGAAATTCAGACTGCTGAACCAGAAGAGATGCTGAATGGCAGCGGAGTGGGGAGAGACGGGGAAGGATGTCTCTGGTTTAGCCACTTTTAGAATGCAATGGAGCGATAATGTCAGAACAAGCTGTACTTTTTAGGAGCAATCATTCATTCACTACTGTCAGGATTGCTATAACCTATAGCAAATGCATCTATTCAGTGTTCTCGTGCGACCTGAGTGTGGGGAAGGGAACTTCAAACCAAACTGTCAGGTTTGTGCTTCGCGAGTTTGACAGCAAACCCACTCACCAAGTCTGATGGTAGTGTAAATATATACTGGGAAATAGAGCCGTCACTGACAGACTCACCAAACCCAGACTCTCCTTTTGGAGCAGACCTTCTCCAAGATAAATGGTGTATAATGCAGCCAAGGGAGCCAATTTGCACAAGGATCATTTTAAAATGAGGTGTAGCCATCAGTGAGCCCATGTGTGTGTTGTGAGCCAAGTTTGGCTTGCATGGTTTGAGGGAAGGAAATGACCCAGATGTAGGTGACTTTTTTCACACACATGAACCATGTGTGTATATCCTTCCCCTCTAAGTTTCAAGAAGTCTTTCATCATAGTTAGTTCCCATGGGTGGCATTGCTGTGAATAGCAAAGGGGGAACAGAATCACTGGCACTGAAGGATCACCACTGGGTTGCAGTTGGTGGCTGTAGGAGCAGCTTTCTGTGGAAGCAGGGTGGGCTGGAGGATGCTCTGCCTTACAGTTGAAGGGGAGCCCCTGGAGAATATTTTCTCTATGCACAGCAGGAGCTTTTTCCTTCCTCAACAACTACCTCAGAAAGGGACAGGGAGAAGTGTTGCCAAGCAAGTCCATTGATCCTGTCTACCCTTAATTGGCAGGTTCAAAGTGGATCACTAACCATTTACTGTCTTTAAAACAAATCTCTGACAGGGCCCATACAAGACTTGTTTCTGTGTGAGATGAAGGAAGCCTGAATTAATCCCTGTCGAACATCAGGACACAGATATAGTTCTGCTGCTGGCCAAGATAGGATTGAGTCTGCAAACACCCTATCTGGAGATCTGTGCTGGGCACTAAGTGTGCTTTGCTGGGTTTCCCTAAAGCACTGCCTTGCTGTCACTCCCAGCAGCATCAGTGGAAAGTGGTGAAGGGCCCCAAATAACTGGGGGCTGCTGGAGCAGTCAGAGCTCCTGTCTGACATTCCTTCATTCATCTTAGGAGCCAGTGCAGGATAGGAAGCACTTGTACATCCTTACAGTATTTTTACATGGATATCATTGCCTCCTAGATTTGATTTTCAGTGATGAAGTGCAATTTGTATAATGTGTGGAAAGGTCTGATACCGCTGTGCTCGAAGGAAACTGCAGCTGGAAGCATGATCGTGTTCCATTTCAGGCTAATTGAGTAAGAAAAATGCAACAAGATCAAAGGAAGGGAGGGAGAAATGTTCCCTGATTCATGCAGGGAAAGGACAGTGCTCCCCACATCACCTGCACGCTCTCTTTAGGCAGACTCGTGGCTGTGTGGGTGCAGCTAAGCCTGGCTTTTCCAGCAACAGAGCCTCTCCTGTCTCCCCTTCCCCTCCCCGCTCCAGAGGGGTGCTGTCTAAGACAAAAGAGCAAATGCCATTGTCGAGAGCAATCCCCGCTTTACTCCCAAGGCAGGCCTGGAGTGTGTGGAAGTTGTGCGAGCTCCGCGGGCCTGGCCTGGCGCTGACCTCGCCCTGCCCGGCTCCGGTCAGCGCCATTGAGCCCCAACAATGCCATTGACACGGAGCTCCCCGCGGCCCCCGAGCGCCAGTCACAGCCCATTTTGCTGGATAATGCTGGATCCTCCTGTGAAATGTGCCTCTGTCTTGCTCTGCCATCCGAGCTCGGCCTGCATAGCAACTGTGAGAGCAGGGAGGCCGCAATCCCAGCGCTCGGGGCGCCCAGCCCTGCCAGGGTTCAATAATCCATGGCTGGAATTGCTGGGGGGATGCTAAATACTCAAATGTGTGGCTTTGAGACGCCCCTGGGGCTGTGGAGATAGAGGTGGGTGTGCGACAAACGCAGGTCTGGGCTCCTGAGGGAAGAAATAAAGTGTGATTGATCCCATTTTAAATCCAGGGGCTAAAATAGCCGCCTTGAAAATGTCAATACCTCTTTAAATGTGGGTGGCATGTAAATCACAACCACATATGCAAAGAGCGACAAAGATTTAAAGAGTGCTGGGGCGAAATGAGTTTACAGGCTTGCGTAAGGGACTGAGCAACACCCGGGAAGGAATTATTTTAACCACCAGGATGGTAACAGTCCTTAGATCCCGACTCCAGGGTGCAATTTTTTATTTTTTTTTTTCCAAGACCATCTATTTTTACAAAAATAATTTTAAAATAAGTTTGACATTTTGCGCGAGGAGCTGTTGAGAAATTCTTTATATAACATCAGCTCAGCGAAATATTAAAAGCTTTGCTGGGCTGAATTTGAGTGCGACTGTTTGTTCCACTTACTGGGGTCCCTCCTCTGTCCCCTCCCCCTGCTCCTTTTTCCATATTGAAAAATAAAATATAGGTAAGGCAAACTGTTACAAATCTAAATTCCTCAGCCATAAATACTGGAGCAAATAATCTTTTACATCCTCCCTTCCTCCTCTCTAAAATGTATTCGAAACACAATTACTGTGTTTAATGATTCAATTTGTGAAGACTTTGTCACTAGGACAATGAAAGTGGCTCAAGTGTGATAAAGCAAACATACCAATAAACCTTGTTTTTATTGATTTGTAGGAAGCTCAATTGTCTGGGAGAAACAGAGAAAGCTGACATCACCCCCTGGTCCCCCTGGAATGCAGTGATAAGTGTCAGCCTATTTTTCTTACAGGCAATTTCTCTGGCTATGTGGTGTCTGGCTGCAAATTTAAAGTAAATGACATTCCACAATCTGTTACGGATGGGGTGGGGGGAGGTGGGGGTGAAGTCTGCATTATTTGTTTTAGAATTTAAAATAATTTTGTGTCTGAAAATTTTACCAGTGTCTAGACAAGATGTATTGCTTGCCTGCTGAAAATATTAAAATTTTGTAATGTACAGCCGACAAAGCCACTTTCATAGTAAACATACAGATCCAATTTAAGATTTTTAGACTTCTTTTTACAGCATATTATATTATTATTACCGCTGGGGGAGCCAGATTAAATCTAATTCAGGTAGTCAAACACAGTACCACTCTGTGCAGGCCAAGTTATCACAGCATTTTCTTTAAAAGCCTCTTAAGCATTTCAACGTTTTGCATTTTGTTGTGCTTCAGCACTAACGCAGCAGCACATCTGAAGGGCACAGTGCTGGGGCAGCTGTGCATACACACACAGTGTGATCACACCAGCAATGTGAGCAGTGTCCTCCTCAATTTTACACATTCCTTTACTGTCCTTAGTCTATTTGAAAAGTCTAAGCAGGGAATTTTAGGAATATAAATATCCACCACTGCACAGAAAGACCTTGGGTAAAGGTCTCTGCCTGTGTATTGTCAATGAGACAGGTTGCAATTTTAGGAAAGTTGAGTTTTGTACCTACAGTGAAATTGAAATTGATCATGAAATGCAGTTTCTTTCATGAAAATTAATAAATCTCTTTAATTGTGCTGCCTTTACTCAAATGCAAGGTTATCTTAAATCAAAAAGCGCCTGTGATGTTTTAAGGCAAAAAATATTTGCAACTACTTGTTTTCTCGTTTAATCTATTCAACATATGCTCCCCAAAGTGTACAGCTTGCATGGAGATAAGAGTGTGCATGTGGAGTTAGCTCCCTTCAGCTGGTGGATGGGCAAGAGGCAATAAAGAAATATTTTTGTCCTAGTGGGAGAATTGAAGATACGCTGTGGATTTTCAGTTTCTAAGGAATGGAAAACATGTCTGACTGAATTTCAGTTATATTCTGTTACATATGTAGTTTTTTGTCTAGCAATCTCAAAGCATATATAATACATTATAGCATATTCATCAGCATGGATAGACAATATTATTGTTTTTCTTGGGGCTTAAATAGGATCCAGATTTGGTATGTGGGTATTTACTTAACTTGAAAATATGCTATTTATTTGGACATATTTAAGTACATCAACAGAAGCTTGATGAAATGTTTTTGCTATTCAAGCTCATTAAAAAAGAAAAACTCCTCTAAGAAAAGCTTGTTTAAAAACCAAATTAATTCCATAATTGTTCCTTTATCATAAAAATATACTTCCTAAAGTCAGGAAAAAAGGCTTTCTGATAGCAGCATTCACCACAAAGATACTAGATAAGAGCAAAAATAAACCAGGCCACGAACACTGAATACAAAAGCTGTGTTTGTCCTCCATCTGTATTTGTTTGACTGCTTGGTTTTGGTAACAGGTATCAGGCTCTCTATAACCCCACAAGGCCCCTCACTTTCCCCAGTGAACAAAATGAGTTTGTCACGTTCCAGCCACCAGGCTGAAGTACAATTAAAGGCAATACACTGTAACAAAGAGAGGCACAGTTCAGGCATCAGGGACTGGAGCTGATTGTTGGGTGAGAAAGTACCAGAATTTTGGTAGCCTTTAACAAATCTCCCTCTTCAGTTCTTTAATGCTCACGTTTTTACTGTAGTGAACAAATCTTACATCTTTCTTCAAGCTTCTTAGTAGCTCCCCCCTGTTCCTTATTAAGAGTTTTGTGTTTCCAGCATTTCCAAATGCCAGTTCTCAAAATTCATGAGCCAGGCCTGGGAAAAAGAAATTATGAGTTTGGCTTAAACCATGTACTTTGAATTCCTTTTATTTGCCTTCTCTCTTTGGAGCTGTTAAGGATACTGGCACTTCATCTTTTCAGGCTTCTTTCCACAGCTTTGAGAAGTGGAAATATAACTTTTTAAAATGAAAGATGAGATTGCTTTGCAATGCATGAATCTGGCAGCTGGGGCTTTAAAAAAGCAAACCCATGAACTATCGTGAGACTTGCAGTTCAGAGTGAGTTTTGAGTGGCTTTGGATATTAATGCTGGTTCCACTTTTTGAAGATGTCAAACTCTGACTGTCTGAAGAGATGGTGATTAGAAAATATTGTGTACATCACACGATCATCTTATCTATCAGCTGTCCCAAGACAGTCCACACTGTTCCAACACTGTCTCTCTGACCCTTTCCCATTACTCAAATTCTACAAACTCCCCATCTTTCTAGCAGAAAGTTTTCCCTCATACTTAACTAAAGTAGTAGCCCAGTCTTCCAATCCTTCCCATCAGAGGACAGATAATTCCTTTCCCCTTTGCAGCAGCCATTTGCATATTTGGAGGAATATTGCTTTATCTGTCAGTCTTGTACTGTCTGAACTAAGCCCTCAGACCAAAGGTGTTGTATTGTACTGCATTTTAGAACCAGTTTACACATATTTCCCACTGGAGTGCTTTTGGTTCCACTGCTTGCAGTGTCAGAATTAAGCCCCAGCTATCCTGGAGCCCTTGTGGAAGGGCCCTGGCAGGGCTGTTCTTGCCTTACTGCCTTTTGCATTCTTCTTTTCAAACTGCATGCAAGCTTTGTTTTTGTTTTACATTTAGTGTATTTGAACAGACAAAATACCTTTGAAAAGATAACACTGACAAAATTATAGGGGCTTGCATGAGTTGGGTAAACACTGGAAGAAATACTTGTATCAGCAAAAAAAATAGCAGATAAGCTTTGAACTTAGGAGATTCTCATGTTGAGATATGTCAGTGAGTAAACAAGAGGTTGGTGCTTTAAAAGAAAGTGAAAATAACTGGGAATGTGTGTGAGAACAATCTTGAATTGAGGCACATCTCCCTACAAAGGTGAGGTTTTTTACCACAAACCTGCAGGAAGGTATTCGGGTACTTTCTAGAAAGGTGCTGCTTCATGCTACTGGAAGAGGGACTCCTGTGAGAAGAAAAGGAGGAGCAGAATCAATGATGACCATTCCTTTTTGGAGAATCTAGGAGCTAATCCTCATTTCTTCACACAGTTGTGGGAATAAAATACCTGACAGTGTAACTAGTGACTAATTAGAAGACGGGACTACCAAGGGACTCGAGCCATTTGAAATGTGACAAGCAGGAAATGGGTTGGCAGTGCTGGGGTAGCACAGACAGCCCTGGGTGGGCTGAGGTTAACGAGGCTGTTGTCCTGACAGCTGTCATTTCACGGGCAGCTGTTGATCTCACCTTTGGAAAGATGCTGCAACTACCCTTTGGCACCCAGCAAGGCCTTCAATTAGAAAGTGCTCAAAAGCTCATCCAGCCTTTACAGCTTGTGGCCCATCTTAATTACTTTTTATTGTAAACTCATGGTCAACATTTAATGAGGAAATTAATTACCAAAGGGATGATAGAGAACTCCACTTAGGGAGTAATTTTTAAAAAATTTTGTCCAGAGTACAAGCACTGTGGTTGTGCAATTCTTCTAACAGAGTGCTTCTAACAGAGTGCTGCCAACAGAGGGAGAAAATTTGAGTAACTTAAAAATCAGACCTGACTTCAGGATCTTTGAGGACTTTGTGCAAAACCAGAGGACTAAACTCATGGGATGCTGCTAAATGCTTTGCAGCAGTTTTTCAGCTTTGTAGTTTTCCCCTTGCTCTTAGACAGCCTGGCTGGATTCATCTTACCTACTGGAAGATGTCCATAATGTGGCATCCCTGTATGAAAGAGTCTTTCCACTTCTTTTGTACTCAGTGAAGAGAAACAGGCACTTCAGAGGCAATACCTGAACTTGCAGCTGGCTACTAAAAGAGGTTGGATGAATTACACCGCAAGCGTGATTGCCCATGGACTATAAAATAAGTCCAGCCAACAAATTTAGATAGATTTACCTGAAATTAGGGACTGTTTAACACTCCTTAGGTGTCTGTGCATGCAGGACCTTTCTCGTTCAGCATTGCTCATTCAAGTGGGTGATACACAGAGGTGCAATGGCCCAGATGCTGCACTGTGGCAGACCTGGGTTTGATACCTTCAAAGCTGCCTGGTGGGAACTTCAGGAGTATTTTCCCTCTTAGGATCTGAGTGTTGGGCTTATCCCTGGAGAGAAGACTAGCAGAGTTGTTCTGCAGAGCCTGGCAGGCCTGCCCTGGCTGACCCCCGGTTTACGTGCTGGTGCTGTAAATACATTATATCCAAACCTTCTCCTGGCTACAGATCATTTTTGGTGCATCGCAGGAACAAGAACTTCTTCCCCACCACTGTCTTCGTGCTTCTCTGAAGAAGCAAAGCTTGTAGCTTATAGTCATACTTGTAAAACTGAAGCCCAGTTACAATCTGCAACCAACTTTTATAGCTTGGTATTAAGAGGACTACATTTTGTAATATAATTAGGGTATTTTAAAATTATCTTCTTTATATTTACTGTAGATCTTAAAACTGGTGATGATTAATTTATTTTTTCTAATATAACTGATTGCATAATGTTGGAAGCTACAGAGGCTCTCATTTACAACTGTGTGTGTTAGGAAGAATCTGGAATCTCAGGGCTGTTCCCTCTCATTTGCTGGCTGCAAGGCAGACTGACAAAGGCAGCTTTCTTGCCAAAGTTCTACTGAGAATCTGCACCTCCCATTCCCAGTGAACCTGGAGTGGCCTTTGGCTTCCATGCTGGAACACACCCTGTGAGTCAAGTCAACAACTGGAAAAAAGCCTCTCAGGTTCCTTCTTTCCCAGTGCACAAGTCTCATATCAGGTCACAGAAAGGTGGAAAGGGAAAGGTCAGCAGACCTGAGAGCTCTGGAGAGCCACCAGCAGGAGTGGCAGTTCCAGCCTGGTGGCCCTGACAGCACCCTTGGTGGCAGCATCCATCCCCAGCCTCTCCCTGCTGCTCTGTGACTCCCAACGTGGGATCTGTCGGATCAGCTGCTCATGGCTGCACCATGGCTGAGGCCTTGGCACAGGGCTGAGAGTGAGGGACATGTATTTGTAACCACCAGCTGCCGCCAGAGCCAGCTGTGTGACTTTCCCTCTCCACTGTGAGTCTGAAAGTGTCCAGGGTTGTGCCTTTGGGGCTGTGGTTTTCTCTGAGGTAGCTGTGTTCGTATGTTTTTTCTCTCCTTGCTGAGTGTCTGCAGGTTCCTGAGGGGCTGCTTTCTTTCTGGCTGGATTTTCTGGGCAGAGAGGACCTTAAAAGGTGCTTATAAACTGCGACTGTTTTGCTCCTAGCATTTAAATCTGTAGTAGGTTATCAGGTGAAAGCCATACTGATTAATTTTAGATCTTGTCTGAATTTCACTAACATGCTTTTCAGGTTTCCAGTACATCTGCCTGATGTCCTTTGACCTTTCTAGAAAACCAGAAATAGAACTGCACAGGCAGCCCCTACCCAGAAAACAGTGTGTTTATAAAGCTGCAGTGTAGATGGATGTGTCTTAGTTAAAACATCAGTCTTCCTATAGGACTAATTGGCCTGATGCCAGTCCTTGAAGAATGAAGCTGTTCCAACGTGTAATCAAGTAGCTCCTGTGGGCCCCCAGCTGCTGCCTTAATATAGCTCTACCTGCCACCGTGCCGAGACGGCTTTCATTCCCAGCCAAGCAGAACAATCCCCCTTTGGAGAAGAGCAGCTTTGGAGTATAAATGTATTTGAGCTTTCTCCAGCCTTGGGGGGAAGGGAATCCACACACTCTAAACAAATGGAGATTCTTATATCAATTGTTTGTGCCTTAATTATTGCAAAGGATAATTAAGGAATCCCACAGGGGCTTGGGCTGTAAAGCGTTGAAGGACTTCATCGTTCACTCTGTGCTGGCAGGCTCAAGATTTGTGATGACAAGGCCCTCTTCTCTGATCTCTTAGAGGATTTAACCTAGGCTTTATGAAGCCCATGATAACTGGGTGTCACACACCAGGCACTTCTGGAGTCTGTGCATGTCCATATTTCATTGCAGACAATATTAAAAGACACTGGTGCATAATCCAGGTTAGTTGACCCCAACCTCTGCTGGCTCTGGGCAAAAATGCTGTGCAGGAAATGCACCGAGATCATCACCTGCCCCCCTGGTCCTTGGCTTTAGTGCAACCTTCTGCTATTATTAATTATTTTCTAAGGTTACAAGGACTATGGGAAGGGGTATCTGGCAATATTTTTCAGAGTTTCTGTGGCTGCCCTATTCAAAAGCAAGTTGTTAACTACTAACTTCCCACCTCTTGCTCTTGGGACCAAAGATTTTTATCCACGTGCACAAACAGCATAAGAACAGGGTCTAAAGGAGCTGCCCAGTCCAACTCTGCCCTGTGACAAGATCAGCTTTACTTACATCACTCTTGATAGATCTTTGCCCAACCTTGTTTAAGTATTTCCAGTGTCTTCTGCAAATTTTCCTATTCCACACTCTGAGACATTAACAGAAATAATGGAACTAGACCTAGAACAGCTCTTCAGGATATCCACTCAAAACATGCTTCCAATTTGACAGTGATTTCCTATTAAATATTCTCTTGCATAGTTTTTCAGCCTCTTGCATCCACTGCTGAGTTACTTGAAGATCAAATTTCTTAGCTTGCCTATAAGAATGTCTCATGAGTCAGAGTCAAAAGACTTGCTTAAAACAAGCCATGACAACTGTTGTTTCTCCTCTATCCCCGAGCCTGTAATCCTGTCATGGAAAGAATAGAGCTTGGTTTGACATCATCTGTTCCCAGTAGCTGTATGTTTGTGCTTGCTGATTTTCTTGTTATCTTCTGTGGGTTTACAAGTGGTTTCATTCTTTTGTTTCAGTATCTGTGCAGAAGCTGAAATTTATTTGCCAGACAGTTATTTCCCAGTTCTTCATCTCCTGCTTTCCGGTGGGTGCTGTGCTGGTCTTCTGCCAGAGCTCTGGCCCTTGCCTGTTCCTTAGGGATCCTCAGAAACAGCTGCGAACAACTCTTGAGATTGTTTCCAAAGTACCTGAGGGTAAATGGTATCAAAGCCAGCTGAGTGGAAAAGCCTGTAAAAAATAAAATAAAATAAGGTTCTTCCTAATCAAAACTTGTCCTCCATTGTCACATGTGGCAGCTGTGACAGTGCTGGCTCTTAGGCTGGCTGCCCAACTTGCAAAGCAGGTTGAGGTGGATGTCACTGTGCTGCCTGTCCCTCTGTGTGCTTCCAACACAGAGTTTTGCTATTATTTCCCTTAAGATTATGCCTACAAACATTTTAGACTTTATGAATACATAAACAGGCAATAGTTGCTCTAAAGAGTGTACATCTATAAAAGAAGAGAAGAAAAATAATTCGGCATACGTGCAGGAGTGGGGAACTGCATGGAGAGGGAGAAATGAACAAGCTGGATATAGTCTTTGGTTTATGTGATTTTATTTTAATTTTTTAAAAAGTGTAATTCTTACCACCTGCAGTTGCTCAAATGAGTTGAATATCTGACTGTTAGATTTGACAGGGAGAAATAAGTGTAGTTTGTTAGCTAAGACAAAGCTCCTACACATACAAGTCTGTGACAAAGATGCCCAACGTGTTTGTTAAGATGTATTTCTAAGTTCCACGTGGCTATCAGTCACCCAGTATGCCTTGCATAAGTTTGTGATTGCACTAAGAGACACAAAATCTGATCAGAATGAAACAGTTTGTTCACCAAGTTTTGCTACATTTTTTTGGGGGGGATGTGCAGTGTAAAATTAACCTGTTCTAGCTTGGGAATATCTATCTTTATCAACCTAGCTGCTTCCATAAGCAAATTTATAGTACAAATTCACTCAAGTCTTCCTAAATCACTTGGTTATTCTCTCATTAACTCCACTGGGTGCTGAGATAAGCCCCCAAAGGCTCAGGCAGCAATTTAAGGTGAGGTAAAAGCTCTGCTCTGTGAGCTTGCACACATTTGCCCATTCCTCTGAGTGCAGCTGCAGTAGTGTTTAATGCTGCATGTCAGAATGTACTTCCAAACTGCCTTGGAGTTTAGTAAAAATCCATTAGGCACTAAGTTTTCCTCTTTCTTGAAAGTGAAATCAGTTTAGCCTAGATATGTACTGAAAGGTGAATGGTCTCTTAATGTGTGCATGGGCACCCAGGCTCAGTGGGTGAGAAGCAGCTCCAACTTTGTGTTGCTGTGGCTTGTAAGGCTGTGCAGAATTGGGAGGGAAAAATATGTGCTCTGAACCTGGGCCAAAGCTGACTTAAAGACTTTAAAACTCTGAGTTGCTCTGAAATAAAACAATTGGGACATTAGTCATATGGAGACAGGGCTGCTCGTTCCAGTGTGTCACAAGATGGACTGAGCCAAGTGGTGCACATGACACAAACACCTCCACAGTTTCTGCCTCAGGCTTTTAGAAGATTAGGCTATTTGAACAATAAAAGAAAGGTAAACAGGGATGAGATCTGGGGGGAAAAATTCTTTCTTAGTGTAGGAGAAAGGAAAATGCCCAACTGGTTCTCAAAGCTATTCCCGTGTTTTCAGTATCTGTGTTTCCCCAAGAAGATCCCCTTCTAGAGCCTTCCTCAGGCAGTTGGGTTCATGAGAGAAACAGCATGGCCAGAAAAATCCACATGGTGGGACTGAGTGGTGGATATGCAGAGCTGTGTGGGCAAGGATAAAACCTCACATGGGTTTCTGAGGTGCAAAGGAAAGCCAGACAGCAAAAGCACAGAAAAAGCTGGAGACAGGAGATTTTGGACAGCTGTCCACCTTCCCTCTTAGTGCCCTATGCAGCCATGTGTTTCAGATGCTCCTGGGCCAGGCTGATCCTTGTGACTCCAGTTTGTTTCTGAACCATGAAGAACTTTTTGGGTTGAGCCTTCAAAGAGCTCTTCAAAGCCATGAGTGTCATGAGCCCAGTGCTGAAGGCACCGAGTGGATAGTGACCTTTGCTGTTCTGGTAGTGTGAGTGTAGCACAAATGTGGAATCACACACATAAAAGGGACTGAATCAAAATTTAATCAACACTTTTATTCTGTTCTCCAACTTGTGCTCATTGTTTTGTATCTGAGCGTGCTGAAGCCTCGAGTGATTGAGGGGGCTTGCTGTCATTGCAACTCAGCCTGCTCTTCATGCTGAGCACTTTGTGTTTCTCTGCCTGGAAAATTTCAAATAAAATGTCAGTCTGTGCATCTCATTAATCTGCTAACTACTAAGTTAAAGGTCTAAGTGTGTTTAAAAATGTAACATAGATTTTAAGTTCAAGGATACAGTTAAGGTTAGAATCCTTTCCTCTGCTCCATCCATCCATCCTGTCTGCCAGTCATCTCACTCTTGTGCAGTTTGAATCCAAATGAGCCTAATGCAGAAGGGCCAGGATGGTACACTGGGTTAGCTTCAAAGCAGAAAGGAAGGTAGTTGAAGCAAAATCAATACTTTTGAAAGACAAAAGAGTTACAAAGCCTTTTTCCTTGAATACATCTGTCCATGTGTCACAAGAAACCACCACCACCTTTGATGTTCATTTGGCAGCATTTGCAGCTGAGTCTTCAGCCTATGTCAGTCTAAGAGACACTGAACTCCACCTCCTCCTCAAGGAGAGGGTCATTGGGTCAAACCAGGGAGAGGTTGGTGAGCCTTTGAGCAGCCATCCTGGACTGTGCTGTGAATGGGCGCTGGGTCTCTTGGGAAGCTGTTTCAGCTCATGCAGATGCCTTCTCCACACAACGTGTGTCATTTCAGTTCCTCAAGCACTAAAAGACCCATGTATTTTCTTTTTGATAATGTCATGTTTATAGATCCATGTGTGTGTGTTTGTGTTCACTCCATGTTATTATTTACAGCTAACTCTATCCCCTGCTATTTCCTTCTCCCTCTTTTGTTACTTTGGGTGCCATATTTCCATGCCATATGCCACTTAAGCTGCACCTTTATGTGTACAAAATGTGTACCTAATTTGCATGCACAGTTACTACCATTGTAGACACAGGCACAGAGTGAGTAGGCATATTTGCATGCAATTATCTGATTTGCTTGTCCAATTGTAGTGATTTGCATATGCAGATTGTGTGCACAGTTGTACATTTACATTTTTTAAAAAATGGCCTCAATGGTTTATTAAAATAGCTTTAAGCTTCCTCTTATAAAATATTGAAGATCCTAGAACCCCTCTGGCTTTGCAGTGTTATATCCCCTCAATAAATGATCTCCACATTTTTATATTCTCTCTCGTCCAGTACTCAAGAGAGATTTAGTCTGCAGATTTATACATCCATTATTTCAAGGTATATTTGATCTTCTCCATATGCCTCTGTTAATCCACCTTAGCTGTAAGTAAAGAAAAAAAAAATACCCTTGCTTAACTTTCAGAGGATGTTCCACCTATCTGAGCCTGTGTTCTCCATTTAAACCCAGATTTTTTTCGATGTATTATTTCTGATGGAACTGAAAAGATTCATTGCCTAATAGGGAATTCATCAGTTGCTATGGGTAAACCCAAGACTGTAATGTGTGCTCTGGCACCACTTTAGCATGAAGGGACCAAATCTGTCTTTGAAAGCATCTAAAAGTTTTTTAATCATTTTGAGTAAGAGGAAAGTTGCCAGGTTGGTTCCTGTGCCTTAAGTTCTTTCAGATGTGAAATTTACTTTACCATGATTTCTCAATCATAATTCCAACACCATGGGGCTTAACTTCTCCCACCTGTATGACCAGTAAAATTCTGATAATTTCACTAACTGGGGCACTGCTCTAGCTTGGAATAAATGGTCCCTTAGTGCTTGATGCTGCACATACTTCCAGTGTCTGTGCACTCCATACTGATGAAGAATTCAGCTGAGCAATCTGCAGTTCTATCAGCCCACACTGAAGCTTCAGGTAGTGCCTGGGCTTTAGACAATTCATTTTTAGACCAATGTGTTTGTCTTGAATTCTCTCAGGATTTAAAAAATGCACCTACAAAGTTTTACATCTCTATACTTGCATGTTAGTAAGTCTAGGTTGTTATTAAAGCCTCATACAAAAAATATAAATGCTGCTTACAAGGGACTAAAATAGCCTTCAAGTAAGAGGATGAACCATCTCTAATTTTGTGCACTCAAGTCATTCTGCAAATGTTCAGGAAATGGTTGAACAATGTTATTGTCTTGCTCCAGCATTTAGTCCAAGGCTTCTTTGGCTTAACCTGGCTCTTGCAGAGTATCTTGAAGAGAGAATTCAAGTGCTAGGAATTGGAATGCTGTGCTGAGAGAGTGAGAAGACATAGGAGCAGCCTCTCAGGCCCCACTGTGCACATCCACTGAGCAGAGCTGTTACAGCAGAGCTTTGGAAAAAGTTTCTTGGTTTCAGTTCCTTCCTCCTCTTTGATTTGCTTTGAAAGCACATTCCTGCCCTGGCCTAAAATGCTAACACAGGCATAGCCAGCATTATTCCTTGCTGCTGTCTCCCCTCTGCAGGCTTTTAACAGGCTCTTCCTTAGCAGGGAATTCGGTGCCTGCTGTGCAGCCAGCTGTTCCAAAGGGCTGGGAGCAGCAGCTGGCTCTGCCTAAGTGGCATCTTTATCCTTGTGGAGCATCAGGACGCTGACACATCATGGGTGCTGCTGATCAGGGGCTCCTTGCAGCCCATGGGAGCAGGAGCTTTGTTTCTGCCATGTTTTTGCTGAAGGAACAGATTCCCTTCCCTGCTCCCAGGCTCAGGTTGGAAGCAGCACCATTGCTCTGAAGCCACGTGTTCTCCTCCATTCCACCTGACAGGCTGTGCCAAGTGGGACTTAGTTTGCCTTTATTGTGTCACATAGTTTTAAAGTTCATTAAAATAAAATTTGAGGGTTTTTTAAATGCCTAAAACATAGTTTTTAAAGGCTAGTCAGAAATTACCTGGAAATATCCCTCTCTGTGCAGGAAATTGTATATAATTATAGCACATTACTGCCAGTCTGTGCCTGCCACTGTGTGTTACTCAGTCCCAGTTTATTTTGGGTTAGGAGACAGGTTTCATTTTATTGTAACTCTGCTTCCAAAACACCCAGTACCCCTCAATCTCTGCAGGCTACAACTACAGCAGAATTTTGATCATATTTTACTTTTAGGCCTCTTTCCCAGTGCTTTGCACTTGAACAATCATCTTTAAGCAAGCGACTGCAATTCCCATGGATTTATCCTTAGGAAATGTACCAAGAATCCCCTGGCATCAGAATTAATCATACTGAATACAGAAAAATACATTTAAACCCAGCTCCAGCAGGGAACCTACTTTGGGATAAACTATGAATTCTAGTTTACCCAGCATCCTGCTTTGCAATCCCTGCTGCACCCCTAAAAATGAAACAGGCTATAAAAGTAACAATGACTTTTATTGTCCAAGGTGAGAGAAGCCAAAAAAAAAAACCCACCAAAAAAACCCCAACCCAAAACCTACATGGAAAGATTCAATCAGAATAACATTTTATAATCAGCAAAGGAGGTTTTAGGACCATGTCCTGGGTAAAGAAATGCGTAAGTTCACAGCATTGTGGAAACTTGAGACTGAACACTTCCAACTGCAGGAGGATTGCAGTCATGATCTGAGCCTGTTCTGTAATGCAATAATAATGCACACAAACACAAAGCAGTTCTGCAATTTCAAATGAACATAAGATTTTAAAAGTGGTCTTTATTCCCTTGAAAAGATAAAGCAATTCTTTGCTCAGTATAGCAACAGCAAAAGTATCTCAGGTATGAGATGTTAAAAAAAATACAGAGAGAAATAATACAGTGAGAAAATTGATCTTTTATCTAAGTGGAAGGAGGGAGTGAGGCTACATTGACCTAAATAATGGAACGGTTTGGAATTCTGAGGCAATGGATGAAAACTGATTCAGGTAAATTCCTCACATGTTCAAAGTCTGAAAGTGCAAAACCTATCATTTGAAGAATGTATTTAAAAGGCCTGGAATGGGTGATTAAGAGGGGATATTTGAAGTCTGAAAGTGCCACTTTCTGACAGCAGTAGGCCTGAAATTCACATTGCTCAGGGAAAATAAGGATTGTTATAGGACACAGGCATAAACTGGTACAAACAGGTGCATATTTGTCATGAATTCTTGAGAGCTTGAAATTAGAATGAAGTGATTAAAGGTGTTTGACCACAAGACAGTAAGATGTGCTTTCAGTGGGAACTGTGAGAGTTAAAACTCTAACTTGATGAGCTGGACAAGGGATTTTCTGATGTAGTTGTCTGTTGTGGGTCTGTGCTCTTGACTATCTTCACCAGCAGCCTGGAGGACGGGGGTGGCACACACTGGGAGTGGGGCAGAACTCAGACAGGCTTCCCAGAGGGGCAATCTCCACCCTTCAGGTTTGTCTAAACTCAGCTGAATAAAGCCCTCAGCTGGCCTGGAACCTGACTGGACCAAATGGCCTCCGGATTGCCCTTCCTGGATCTAGTTCTGGGATTTTATGACTTTGTGGTTCTGCCTTTGGCTGCATGTGCTGTCTGAGCCTCCATCCCCATGTCCATGTGCTGTTTATGCTGCCTTGTAGGAGAGGGTGACTGAGTGGTTTCGGGATATTCTGGGTACCATTTCTGGGGAGAATGGGCTAAATCAGGAACCCACTACATCATCTTTCTTTGGAATGGAGACTTCCTGTTCTGCACCAACATTTTAAAAAGCTTCATGTTTCCCTTTCCTTCAGAAAATCTTTTCTCTCCCTTCCACAAGTTAGAGGTCAAATCTCTCCTTGCTGTAACTCCACCAAGGCTAATTTGGCCAGTGTTTTTCCCTATCTCTCAGCCAAAGACCCAATTAAAAGAGGTCCTGGCAAATCACAGCAAAGGGAGTTATTTCCTCTCTAAATGCTCTCCCTGGGCTAAATCCTTTATGTGAACTGCAGTCTTTTCCCAGCCCATGGGAAGCTGGTGGCAAACACATCTGATGTCTCTTCTCAGTCAGAAGACCTTATTTCAGCAGGAAATGTCTGGACCTACTTCTCCTTGCTACAGAAGCAAGATATCCCCTTGTGGGTATCTCAGCAGCCATTACATGGAGCCAGTCCTGAAAGCAGACAGTTTTTCCTTTTTTATAATGGGACAGTTCATTTCTGCTGAGAATACAGTTTTTACCAGACTGCCTGCAGGACAATACAATAAAAGATTTATCCTTAATAGCATTTCACTGAAGTTTCACCACAGGAGACAGGGGTTTTTGTTGTGCCTTTTTTTTTATTATTTTCCCCTTCAGTTGCTATGAAAGTCTCTGCTCTTAGCTTTTTTTTTTTTTTTTTGCAGAGCATGATCCCTAGATGTCCTCTGCCACCTTCTCTCAGCTGAATTTTTCTCTTTTCTTCTGTCCTTTCTCATCTCTGACACACTTCTCTCCTTTTTGTTTTGCTTTCCTTCTCCTATTATGTAGTCAGTGGAAATTAGAAAAGAAACTGGTTGTGAGCACAGTAACTCTGAAGTTGGACAAGGCACCAGTTGCAAAATTAACGTGAAATAGAAGCTAAGCTTTGCTCACCTTCAACATCATGTTTGCTTTTCTCCCTAAGTCTCTGACTGATGCATTCTGCTCATTTACAAGCTGTGTCTCCATGACTCTTCCCCTGTCTTCACTCCAGGTCTCTGCTGAGCCCCAAGTGCACACCCATCTTCCTGCCTTTTGGAGGGTCTTGCTGCTCCAGGATCTATCCAGGTAAGGGCAGACACTCTGCTCTCCCAGAGCTTGTCCCAAGAGAGGCAGCACCCTGCAGAGGGCAGATCTGCAATGGGATTCCCTGCAAAGTGCCCTCTCTTCCCACTGAGCTCAGCAAGCTGATGGAGGCACTGAGTGCCAAGTGGGTTAATAGAGAACACGATCCTGAATGAGTGAGATCCCTGGCGATTGCCTGAATAAGGGTCTGCTAACAGACTCCAGAGTCCTTCCAGAGTCATTTGGAGGTCCAGTGATGTCCAATATGTGCCTCCTGACTTGGCTGGAGGGAGACTTGGGGTAACATTCCATCTCACACCCATCATCCTTTGTCTGCCTCTTGTTTCCTGCTACTAAATAAGCAGAATGGTGCCATCCTTCTCCCTAAAGTGCTGCAGAACTCAGGGTTGCAAAGAGCTGCTTGAGCGGCATGTCTCATAATTAATTGTTATCCTAAGCTTCCTCAGATGCCTGACTGCTTGAATATCTAAGAATTTATGGGCATTTGGTAACATCTGAAAATGAAAAGTCTCTTTAATATGCTTATGATAAGTATTTGCACTATTTTAGAAAGCTATTTTCATTCCACTCAGACACTTGTTAAATAACTTTTTAGAACTTGAACATTTACTGCTCATTTTATATATGCAATAAATCAATCAGTTTTAACAAAGGAAAGAACCTGATTTGCCCACAGCCCTGTCTGAGCACAGAGGTGCCATTTTGCAATCTAATGAAGCTTTCAGTTAAAGAAATGAAAGGTGGGGGGGAGACTTTGATGCCTAATAAAAATGATTCAGCATCCTTATAACTTTGACAAGTAGTGTGACTTACAAACCTTCCAGTGGAGCAGTATAACAATAGAGTAGGAACTTAGAAGTCTAGACTACAGAAGGTACCTACCAACACAATGTATCCCTCCCAAATCCAAAAGAGCTTTGGGAAAGGGAAGGGCCCCAAGCAAAGCAATTAATATAAATGGAATATAGTGCCATGAAGAAAATCCATGCTGTGGGTTTGGACTCATGGCAAGAAAAGATATCTACATGCACTCAGCTTTTAGTATTCTCCCTTGTTTAAATTACTAAGAAGATACTGAGGTTGCAGACTTTTTAAGAAAGGGGCTACCTTCCTGTGTTTGTATGTGCCTGGCACAAAAATGGGATACTCCACCATGCAATGGTCTTTGCTGATAATAACGTGTTCTGTACTAAATAACCCACTGTGAGGGTGGGGAGCCCTGGCACAGGCTGCCCAGAGCAGCTGTGGCTGCCCCATCCCTGGAAGTGTCCGAGACCAGGCTGGATGGGGCTTGGAGCAACCTGGGATAGTGGAAGATGTCCCTGGCTGTGGCAGGGAGTGCAACAAGATGATTTTTAAGGTCCCTTCCAACCCAGGCCACTCTAGGGTTCTATGATCTTTAGGAATACTCAGCACTACATGTGGCCCTAAGATAGCCACCATCTCTTCTTACACATCGCTCAGTTCTTTACTGTTTCTAAAACAATGCGTTAGTTTTCCTTGTATTTTCCTTGCACTTCATAGTTAATCAGTACAGAGTTTAAACAGGGATTTATATAAACATAAAAAGAAGGGTTCCTTAACACCTCTATAAATCATCCATCCTTCACAGTCTGGGGTTATTACCAGATGGGTATCTGTCGAGGCCTGTCTGAAGAGACTCTGTGTGACTTTGATGTATTTTTCCTATGCTGCTAACAAATGGGTCACAGCCCAGTTATGTGATTATACAACATGTTTACAGCTCCTGCCATACTGAAGATGCACAGAATATTGCTTGGCAGGAGCCAAGACATGCATCTTGTATGATATAAGAAGTTCTGCCTCTCTCCCTTCCACCCCTTTACATACACAAGGAACCTCACAGAGACAAAATTTCCTTGCTGTCATATTTGAGAATGGTGGGGCTGTCTCACAAAGTCTCACAATCTTTAATATGCTTTCAGGCTCAGCAACAAAAAAGCATTAAAACTGTACTGCATGAAGACTTCTGTGTTATGAAGTATCATCATCCAAACACTTTAAGTAGTATTCTATAACATAGTCTACCATAAGTTCAATTTTTACTCAATCACTTGAAATGCACTTAGGAAAATTGCTCTTTTGCTGTTTTCACAACAGCTCTGGAAGTCAGCCTCTGGTTTAATGATAACTGCTTTAATCACAGTTTGGCTTGTTTCATTTTGACAGCATTGATGTAACAAACTATTTATTTTCTGTATGTTAAATATACTATCATTGCAGCTACCAGATTTTTTTTTCCTGGTGCCCTAAATGCAGATGACAAGGTTTGCATCTCATTAAGGTAATTTGTGTGTGCATAATTTTCAGTAAACACAGTGCATGAAATCATGGATCTTCTCTACCAAAAGTGTCATCTGAAACTATTTGTGCTTGGTTTAGTAACGGAAGTGATTTTTCAAGCCCCACTATATATAGCAAACCATGTGCTTTCTCCAACAGAAGAGCTGGGCTGTAAAGCAAATGCAGCATCCTCGAGCAGGAATTGCATTTAAAAATATTGCTACACCATTAGGCTGAGCAAGCCCCTCTCATGTGCCCTGAATGGCTGTGTCCTGCTCGGGTTCAGATTCCGCAGAGTGTGCATGAGGGAAGGATGTTTGTTCCTTCACTGCGAGCGAGGGGACGGGGGAATTCTGCCACTAATTTGTTCTGATCCTGCTGCCTCATTAGGGCAGTCTGTAAAAGATGGGAAATGTGTCCTATGGCAGTGAACTTTCTGCATGGAGCTGTTAACACAGTAAATAGCTCAGGAGGAGGGAGGGAGACAGCTGGAGCACATTGTGTTTCATAAAGACTATACCAGGACCTTGAGTCTCCATTTAACCCATCACTGAGGTGACAAATATCCACTGCTTTGCTGCTGGGTGATGCTGCTGCTGCTTGCCTGTTAATTTATCTGTTTTCAGGCTGTCTAGACATTGTTTGGGTCAAAAAGTGCTGTCTCTCCCCTGCCGTGGGATTTGCCTGCTCAGCTCTTGCTGCAGGCTGCTGTGCCAAACGGGCTTTCCAGAAGAATGCTCCCTCTGTCTGGATGGCTTATTAACGGGACTCCAAATGGATGGAGAGGGTTTCAATCAGGCTTAGGCTTCCTACAGATAAAGTTTATTTTAACTTCTTCTCTCTAAAAATACACTGGCGGGGATAAATAATTCAAATACTTTGGGTTTTTTCCCCCCTTGTGATTAAAAATCTGCCTAAAAGTGTCCTTGAAATGTTCTCTTAAGAGGTTCAAGCAGGTTTTGGATGGTCCAACCCCAGACTAAACTAAATGCCAATGTGGGCCCCATGCTGTGCCTTCACTGGGGTGGTTCTGACACGGTGCTTATCAGAACCCCTTGCTTTGCTGCCAAATAAGTATTAAAAAATACTTCTAAAATCGTACTTCAAGTTAAGTAAAGCTACTGCTGAATACCTCAGTGTCCATGTATTTCTTGGAAACACTTTTACAGATGTTGTCTTTTGGGGAACTCAACTGCAAGGATGTTTTTAATGTGAAAAAAATGTTCCAGCTCCCTTACCCAAATTGTAGCCATGAGATTCTCAGTCTGACTCAGTAGGAGCCAACCAGAAATTTTGTAAAGGCCAGAACCCTGTTCACTATAGAATAGTGTTGTATAGCATTCTATATTCAATATCAGCATCGATTTCCTAATGTCAGAATATTGTCCTATCTAGGACTTAATGAAAAATCTCTTTTTTTGGGACAGAAAAATGGGGTTTGGATTAATTGAAATATTTTGGAGGGACTGCAAGGACTATGAGAATTTTTTTCTGATCTTTGAAGAAATTTCCCAAATGAAGGCACACAACATGAACTGTGTGGTGGGAGCTTTATGTCCCATGTTTCCTGTTCCCATTTCATTGCATCAGTCAGCCTGACTTTATCTTCCAAGAATTATGGTTTCCTCACACCACGTGGAACTCACCACTTGTTATTGCTCCAACACAGACCACAGGAAAGGTCACCCAGCTAAGGGAACTGTCGGGAAAGATGGGATAGGCATCTGTATTAGGGCCCATTCTTTTATGTGTGTATGCTTCTGCGTGTTCAGCAGAAATACTTAGAAATTTTCTCTTTTTTTTAATGCCATAAATTCACATTTATGCATAAATACTTCTGATATATGAAAAGTTTGAGGAAAAGATATCTATCCTCACTGGAAAAAAATCCTCCCACCCTCTCTCCAAGTTTACAGGTGAGCACATGGGCTATGCCTGCTTTCTTTATGCCTGGAAATCCCTTACGAGCTGGCAAAATTCTGCCAGAGGTCCCTAATTTTGCCATAGGTCCCGTAGAGGGAGAGGGATGTTGTTGCTGAAGATGAGCCCCTCAGGATTTTCAGCTGACTTTCGGAGGACTGGTCTCGATTTTCTCCCATCTGTGAACTACCCCCAGCTCCTTGCTGCAGAGCACTGTGAGCAATTCTTTGCTGGCCATTCTCTTACTGGACAAGAGCTCATGACCCTGAAACAGGCTCCCAGTCGAGGTGGAGCTCAGACAGACTGGACTGACCTCAGCAAGGTCCTGCTGGAGGCCTGGCTCTTGGCCACTTGGAGAGCACCCAACCCCAGGCTCTAGGCTGAGCAGAGTTCAGACAAGTGTGCCCAGGCTCCAGCGATTAACTCTTTAAACCCAGTTCTGAGAAATCATTGCTCCAGACTTTTGTCCTCTATTTGCTGGCAGTGATTAGTGCCTTTCAAGGCATTTGCTAGGAAGGTACTGGAGGGAGCATGGGAGCAGCATCCCTTTGGATGAACAGAAATTCCCGACAGCGTCCACCCCAGCTGGCTTTAAGTCACTCTCACTGCAAGATTCTCAGGCTTCACGTCTCTTCTCAGAAAGCAAGGACTACAGAGAATCTTTGTTCTAAATTTTCTCCTCCCTCCCCATTGGAATTTACAATAAAATGTCATGGAAATAAAAGTTTTGTTGAAGCTTACTACTACAAAGCCAAAATTTTAGGCTAAGTTAGACCAGAAAGAGTTTCTTTTTTTTTTTTCCTCCATGACTAATTCTGTATTTTGTCCTAGAATTTGCATAGGTTTTCTGTAATTGCTACAGTCAGTGTGGTAATTTGAATGGGAGCACCTTCCAAAATACAAACTGAATAGAGAGGTACTTTCTCTGGTTTACCTGTAGATCTACAACTATAGGATTTTCCCACTATCTTGTTTACTCTAAATGAGTGGGCTCAAGAAAGAAAACTGCCCATATCTTCCAGATGATGGTATAAGACTATTATTCCTAGAATTTCAAAGCTTCTCATGCAACTTCTGAGCTGTGGGCTCTGGAACTGAGTGGTGTCTCCCACTGAGGCAGAGAATGAAGTGAGGTTTAGGGAGAGGAAACTGGGGGGGTGGGAGGTATGCTCAGAAAAATTAAGGGTCCCAGTATCTTTTCAACCCACCAGTCTCTGACCTTCTGCCATATCATTTACCTGTCTCCTGCTTGAGGCATCTTCCAGAATCCTATTCCTGACTGTATTAAAAATCTCATCCTTCTCTTCCCCTTCACTCCCCAGGCCAAGATGTGCCTCTGGCATTGTCTGAGCCTGCAGAGGACTCCCAGCTCAGCATTACCGGGAAGCCACCTGGGCAGGCGCTGCTGGCTTCGTTTCGTGTCAGAGATCTCTTGCTGTGCTCAGGGCTGATCTACTGCAGTCATGATTTTAATGACCTTCCTCTCTCTAAATCAGATGCTAAGGGCAAAGGAGTGTATTTCACTTCTCCCATTTGTAATTAGCCAGCAGCAAACCGAAGTCAGGCAGTGTTTTCATGTTACCTTGGTAGAGACAGGGATGCTCAGCCCTGTTCACTTTTGGGGGCATCCTACTGAACACTGGTTCCCTGAGCTCAGCCCCAGTTCTGCCAGGGAGCTGTGGTGGGTTTGGGACAGTTTCCCTCTGCATGGGGAAGGCAGCCAGAAGTCAGGCAGCAGAGGAGGAGATGGAAGAAGTGGGTTCAGTTCCTTGGCCTGCCAGGGACTTCCCGCCTGACTGTCATCCAGACACTTTATCCTCTTGTGTTTCAGTTCTCTGTCTCTAAGCCAGGGCAAACAGTGATTTCATACTTCTCTGTGGTGCCACGAGGAAAACTGTAATATCCCCTGAATTCCGTGGGAGAGATGAATGGGTTGGTTTATACACAGACCCAGCAGCTGTAGGAGCAGGTACTGCCTTCAGTGCCTGTGGGATCTGAGACCAGCAATGTGTTCACGACCATGGTGGACTCTGGAGATGGGATGTGTTTGGGACCTGTAGCTGCTGTTGGGTTACACATTACAGAGCACAAGGTTGTGCTTCTCGAGCATAAGAGCAAGTGGTTCCTGTTACTCTGCTGTGATACCTTGGGCGGTTCAGGAGCGTGGGCAGACATTCCTTGATTCAGCCCTGCAAGGTGGATGGCAGTGTTGATAGTGGACAACATTAGATGTGGACTCATCACTTCTTGCTTTAGGTGCATCTAAACATGCACAGGATATTCCCAGTCAGTCTGTGGGGCAGTTTTCAGTTTGATAGGTATATTACATTCCTTTTTAAAAAATAAAAGATCTATTGATGGCACCCAAGAAATTATTTTCCCCCGTATCTCCACGCTCAGAGGCAGTAGGTTTGAGAGCTGCTAATCTCAGCTCAGCAGGTGATTTTGTTTGATTCATCCTGTGCTGTTTTGTCTGCTCAGGTTCCCGACAGCTTGCTGTCTAGCACACTGACAGCTTCCTCACTGTACCTGGGAGAGGGACACTTGATGCCAAACTGCTCTCGTGGAGGAAGCACCTTTCATCTCTGCTGGGCTCATTTCGAGCTGTCAGCCCTCACGTGAAGAGAGCTGCCCTGCCAGCCCTCCTGTTCCTCAGCATCTCAAACCAGTGATAGTGCCATGCTCCCTTTACACCTGAGAGGACACAGCGAGTTAGCAATTCTGTCAGAACTTGGTAAAAGTTTGGGAAAGTGGAAATATGCAGTAGGAAGTGTTTGATTCTCTATCCACCATTTGAGGCTGATAGAACAAAAAAAGCCTGTGGAGAAATGCAAATATTTCAGGGTGCTGGTAAAACACTGCACCCATTCAAAGCTTGCCCTCTTCCCTTCTGATATTCTACTGGTCTTTCACAGATTGCAGCATGCCTCCCTTCTGTAAGTTTTAGTTCCTTTTTCACTTTTTGAGATAAGATTTCCTCATTATGCCCAGACTCAAAACTGAAACACAAATGAAGGAGATTTTGCCATCAGGGTATTTTCCTAGATGTACTTTTACTGCAATCCCTGTCTGCAGCCTCACACAAACACTCGTTTGGCTTGTAACCCTCTGATGGCCAAACACCAAACTGGAGCTCAACCTTGTTGTTGCTCTTCGCTGCTGATATTTTTGTTCCTTTGTTTATTCCATCTGAAGTCGGTTTATAGTTCAGCCCACTTCTGTTCCTGCTGGAGATTTTGCTCCATAAACTGTATGCCTTCCTGGCTGAAAAGTCAACAGTTACTGCACTTTCATTTCCTCCTGTGAGGGTGAATCATAACCAAGCAAGGGCTGGAAGAGCAAAAACAAAAGGAGAGAGAAGTAAGGCTGTGGATGATCTTCTCCAGGCAGTGTGAGTTCCTCAGGGTGCCCTTTGCTAATGCAGCCCGTGAGCTGAACCTGAAATAGTTTCCTTTGCAATGGCTGAGATAAAGTGACCCTTGAAGGTTTGCTGGGTGATTCCAGGCAGATGAACTTGAGGTTTCTAAGCAGAAACCTCCCAGCACTGCCCTGGCTGCTGCTTGAATGTACCTTCTGTCCTCACCTACAGCAGCAGCAGCAGCAGCAGCAGATCGGCTCGAGGACTCTGGAGGCCCTTCCAAGCCTCTCTTCACGTCCTCCAACCATTCAGAGATCCAAACACACGGCAGAACCTGAGCCCCTGGCTGGGACTGTGATGTTTGTGGGTTTCTGAATCTCCCCATTTAGAATCAGTTTCTGCACTGAATGGCCTTAGCAGCAGCTTTCCTAAAAAGGATCTTTTGAGGGCAAAACTGCCAAAGCAGGGAGGTCATGCAACTTTATCATTTCCTCTTAACATCATTTGTAGCTGCTTACTGGTTATTTTGATAATGCCGCCAGGAAAGGGCTGGAATATGGAATATGATGAGGGGAAGACAGAATACAAGTTCAATCAATGAACATACATATGTGTGAATGTGTTTAAACATGAATATTTGAATAGAAAATATAACGATAAGAAAAATTATTTTCATTGGCATTTTCTTGAGAAAAAGGAGTATTTTCTAATAAGCATCAGAGTTACAAATAACCTAAAATTTATGGAAGTGCTGATAAGTGCTCCATCCAAGGGCAGCAGGCATCGCTCGTGTGTTTTCACTCACTGTGTAACTGCATTGCAACCCAATCTGTGGTGAATGTCAGCCCAGAAATAATTTATACTGAGGGACTTTCAGTCTCACACTTTGGATTTTCAGGAGATGCCACCTTACTTGAACTTGCAGTTTCTCTGAGTTTTAGTCATGGCACACGTACTCACTAAATGGACGCATCAGAATTTTGGCAGATGTTTGGGAAAAGATGTTCTGCAGTTTTGCTCATATTTGAACCATTTTTTGTCCTCTGTGGCTTGGTCCAATGCCCATCGGTGTTCATGGAAAACTCCAGTTGAGCTGGATGAGTTTTGCAGATCCGGTTCTGTAATGTGATGAGTTTCTTCCGTCCATGCCAGAAAGAATGGAAAGTGCTAAACAAACTGCAGGAGGTGGGTGACCCTGGTCTGTGCCAGCCCCCCGAGTTCTGCCTTTGGAAATTGAGACACAGGATAGAAGAGAAAATTCACCTTCCTGCAGTGGCTGAGTTCTGACCTGCACCAGCTCTTAGGCTCATGTAGACTTTTGTAAAACTGATATTTAACTCTATGAATCACACATGGAATTTGCATCTTATGTCACACACACACTGAATAGTGGAAAGAATATGACTCAGTTATATTCTTTTTATGAATTGAATGCTAAGACAAGATGTTTTGCATTGTTTTGTTAAAAAGTCTCTGTTCTGCTCCCTTATATCTCCTCCAACACCCACCCACTCAGAGGCACGTGCACTTCCTACCCCTCGCCCTACCACACACTGCCATCACTCCTTTCTGTGACCCTTCTACTGGAAGTTGTTTACTGCTGCCTATTCCCTTCAGTGACAACTCACTGCTGTTATTACTGTATAGTTATTATTATTTTTGTGCCAGCCACTCATCTGGACAGGAAAGCTGTAAGAACCTTAATTACTTTGTGGCCAGACACAGAGCTATATTTTTAAAAGTAGCTTTTCTTTTTTGGATCAAGTTCATTTCCTACAGTGTCTGGTTTTATGAGTTTGTGAAAAGCTTTCAGGTTCTCAGGAACCCCCATACTTTCTTCTCAAACACACACACACAAATATATATAAAGAGTGTATAATAATCTGGAACAATTAAATTGCTTTCACCTCCTGTCAGTCACCTACTTGGAGTCATTTGCAGTTTCACACACATACTCTGCTTTCACTTCTGGGCTAAATAACTCTCTAAAATTATCTGTGTGATTATTGTGTGCTGTAGTTCAGGACCCTTCCAGCTGAAATGTTCCATAGAAAATATCACTGTTATTCTTGAAATGTAATTTCTGGCGCTTACCACCAACTATGTTAATTTTTATATTTTTTAAGAGAAGTGCAGCAGAACTGGCAGAAATAGTGAGTAATTCCCTTGAAGCTATGTCCCCACTGATTTGATTTTTCCTTGACAGCTTATCCATCATGCTGTATGCTTATTTAGACAAATAAATAAGAGAGCTGTTATCTGCCAGCCTGGCCTGAGGGCTTTTAGCAACACCAGAAAGTCTGCCGGCTTTCCTTTCAACATTCAACAAGACGATTAGGGAATCACATCATGGTAAATGTGGATACTACATGCTTCAGTGGAAAAAGAATAGCTGGCCTAAAATTTGGGAGTCCATGAGAAGTCCAGTGTTGGTTTATACAGTAACATAAAGCAAAGAGCCTCTGAGCAGGGATCAGGGAGGTGGCTGGAGAAAAACTTGTGTCTAATTCCGTGTGGGGAGCAGGGCAGTTCTGGGATTTATTGCAGGCACTCGGAGATACATTCTGATAAAACATCCCGCTCTAAAGAAAACAGATTTGGGTCAACTGATACATTTTGTGAAGTCATGTTCAGCTTAACAAGTTGTTTCATTCTTAAATTTAAGCAAGTCAAAATGTTCCCTTTCAACATTTTAACATGAAACAGTACAGCTTTCAGAAATGTACCTGGGTTTAGTTTTTAAATGCTTACAAGTGAAATGACACTTTTTACTTGAAACTAAGTGACAGATTTTACTCAGCCTAAATGATTCTTTTCATTTGGTTAAAATGGAAAGGGGAAGATTTAATTTTGAATCTATCCTAAAATGTTTTCTTCCACAATTTTTCAGTACAATTTTGCAAATAACTCCTTCCCCTTCATAAGAAATCCTATAATACATCCCCAGAAACAGCCATTCCTCCATCTGCTCTCCAAGGGAAATTTCTCTCTTTCAGTGAGAACAAACCAGCTCTTCCCCACTCCCAGCTGCTGGAATTGTGAGGGCAGGCTGAGGGCTGGTATGAACCTGCTCCTCTTTGTGCTGCTCAGTTCACCGAGTGACTCCCTGAGCATGGGCAGGCTCAGAGCTTCTCGCAGTCAGATAAGCCAGGGGAGAAGTTACAAGCAAAAGTTTGCTCTGTCCTTAAACTGGGGCTGGATTTTTATGAAGGAGACAAATAAACTCTCTGTTTGCAAAGTAAAATTTCAGAAAGGTCATCATGAAATTATCATTAATATGAAAGTTTCATAAAGGTTTGGGTCTAGCTCTTTTGGTCCACACTGGGACACAAATATGCTGTCCTGATTTTACTGCCCAGTCTATCCTGAAGGTTTCCACAGTGTGGGACAAAGGGATATCTGTCAATTAGGCAGGAGATCTAGTTCTGAGGCACAGCCCTAATATCCCTATGAAACTGTACAACCATAAAAAATTCCAAGTTGAAATAAAGGATAGAGCTGTGTCTATGTCCGTATGGGTGTCTGGAGAAGACCTAAGCTCATCTTGCCATCAACCTCAGAAGGTTCTGATAAATAGTAACTTTCCAAGCATGGCTTAATTTCTCCCTAAGATGGGTTGGAAAGCTGGAAAAACCTGCCTTATAAAAAATGGTCTCATCAAAGTGAAGATCTCCCCAAGTTCAAAGACCTGAAGGAGTAACAAATTATATCTCCCCATAGCTTTTAAAATAAATTCATTTCATTAGGGAAAGTTTAAAGTAACAGCTTTTAAAAATCACTTTTCATTCTTCTCCTGTTCTCTCTTTCAACACTGCAGTCACACCCCAATTAAGTAACTGTACTGCTTACAATAAAGACTAATGATCCTCCACTGGCCCCCACCTCCATTAGCAGCTTCAGAATCTCAATTAACACATTGATTTGCTTAAAAGAAAAGTAGTGATCTTTGCCTGTCCATTCCACCAGCTGTGTGTTCCATCACCCCATCTCCAGCGAGTCCATCGATTTCCTTAAAGTAAACCCAGCAAATGTCCATTAATTCCCCTCCCCTAACCACGGGGTCCCACTCAGATTCTTCTTCTTGCCAGAGTTTGCCGGGACGTTTTGTCCAGGAAAGCTTTAGTACTAATATGCTGTGTTCCTCTCCTGCTGGCCCACTGGTTCATCAAACTGATTTCAACTGATTGCTGGTGTGGGACTGAAGGGAAATGCTTAGTGAGGATGTTTAACTGCATGCTGCCAGTTCGACTTGGTGAGGCATCCAGAGAAACCAGGGAAAGAAAAGGGTCAGGAAAGCCTGGATGTTAAGGTTGTGTCCTCTACAATCACTCTCTGATAATTAGACTTGGTAATGAGGAAGCCCTCATTATCAGGAGCTATACAAGGAGCCTGCCAATGTTATTCTTGAGGCTGGTGGAGGTCAGGAGGGAGCACAGCCACAATGCTGACTTGCCCCGAGGCCCAGCGGACGAGCAGCAGTTCCTGTGTGCCCGAGGGGGACTCTGCGCAGGGGCTCCTTGTGAGACAAAATAGCACAAGTTTGATGTCCAAAGAGTTCCCTGTTTCAGAGCACTTTTGATGCTGTGCAGTACACTGCAGATAGAGGTTATAAATAATTAGGAATGAGTGACCCAGTTCGGATAATAGAACTAACCTGCCTGTAAGCTCTTCCCAGCTCTCGCTGTCTGCCTGGGCTGGTGTTAGAGACTTCCTCAAGACATGCATGAACCAATCATGCAGGTGGCTCCTGAGTAAATGATCCAGGCATCTTCTGAAATTTCACCACCATGTACAGACTTCACAGATGGAAAATACCAACTTCCACTGGCCCCCTACATACCTGTTTATCACAGGCAGGCTGCAGTGGCAGGATCCTGCTCTTCGATTGCTAACGCCAATACCCACAAGACTCCTGTAGTAAAACGTGCTATAAAAACCACTGTGAAATAATAACCAAGTGATAAAATTACAAGTAGGAACACATAAAAAAAATCATATGCACTGCAGGAACAATGATAAAAGCCTGCCTCTCAACCTGTCTAATCTCACACGCAAACCACACCCTTGGGTATTGCCAACCAGCTGAAAGCAGGAGTAGGAGCAGAGTAAGTGAAAACACATGAATGTGTGATGTGTAGCCCCATTCTAAAACCATATTACAGCGTTTCTCTTTTACTGCTTATACGAGATTCCTTGTGAAGGTTTCCTCCCTGGCTGGATGGGAGAAGCAGAAGTCAGTGGGACACACAGAGACATCTCCAGGTATTCCACCAAGCAGGCTCAGCGTGCTCTGGAGTTACTGCCAATGGCTGCATTGTGCCAGGTTACTTGTGCAAGACACTGGGGGTGGCTTCTCTCAGGAAGGGTTAGGCTGTACTTTCTGCCATCCTTCAGGAGACGTCATCTGGAAAGGGGAGAGTATAGAAAGCGTAGGAAGGGCTGACTTAACAGGTACAAGAAATCAATAAATTAGTGATGGGCACAAAGTACATCCTATGGTTTTATTGCAAAATATGTTTTCCTCCTGCTTTTCTTGCTGACTGCCCTGTCAGAAATTAAGGGCTGTGTTAATTTTCTATCAGAGTTGGGTCAGGCTTAGCATCTTGCTTTACATCTCCTGTGTCAGTGTAGCAAGTTAAGGCACAAACCACCCAGCAGTGATGTCTTATTCTTAATGAAGACAACAAAATGCTTGCTAATGTCTTGACAAAATCAAGATTTCACTGGCCTTGCACTCCAGTCTGCCTGAACACAAATTTCTTTCCCTACAAGGTGATTTGAATAATAACCTTCAGTTTTTATGGAGAGAGCACATTGGGGCAGGCCAAATCCAATGCGGTTGTTGAGTTCAAAACAAATACTTGCATCAAGGTTATTTTGGTGTTGTGGTGGGGTTTTTTCCCCTTTCCCAGCATTTGCTGGATTTCAAATGCAAACATACACATAAAACCTGGCTGCAGTAATCTTTTCAATTAGAGAGATCATCCTACATATTCAGAGAGATTAACATGCTGCAACTTGAAAATCTGCAGCTTTTAGGTTCACTCCTGGATGCCAGCACACTACTAGAGATTTGGAGATAACGACAGGGCATTAGACAGTCTCTAAATCATAGCAATTATTTTTGATGAGAATAAAATGAAGATAAAGCTGAAAATAGCATTGCACTTTCAAAGAAGTGATTGCAGGGCCTAAACCCTGGGCAGCGAGGTATATGGATTTTAGCAATATGCAAACGGAATGCTAAGCAGAGCCTTGCATTTGTCACTTCTGAATTGCCAAAACCCTGCACCCATGGCATGCCTGTTTTGAAACTCACCATTTTAAAGATTAGTGGGAGGGATATGACCCAACCACACCAAACCAAATGTGTTTTCTTGCTTGGTGGATGAAAGGGCAGGTTCTGCTTTCTGCATTCTCCTGCACGTCCTCACCTAAAGCCTCCTTACTCACCAAAGTGCCAACTCCAGCTATGGAGGCCCAGCCTATCTCTGAGCCTTCCAGGATACCTGGATCTCTGGCTGCTTCCTTCTCACGCTTTCCCCCCTCCCTAACACTAGAAAAATATTGCCAAGTGATTTGCATTTGCCGTAAGAAAACGGTTGGGTTAAACAATTCAAGTTTGAATTCTGTTCCAAAACACGCGATCATTTGCAGAGCTTAAAGAGAATTACAAACACTAATTGAGTCTGACAGTGCGCCTGCGATGGCAGATAAAGAATATTAAAGCCATTTCACTGATAGGTAAACAAGGGTAGGTAAAAGGAATATAATTTCCCTGAGCTCACGGAGAAAATCTGTTATGAGGGTGAGAGGAGCACTCAACATTTCTGGTTCTCCAGTATCATGTCCTGTGTAAGAGAAAAGCTCTCCACGAAATTGCAGTCTCTGGTTATTAATTTCTGTACTGTGAGGACCTGGGATCTTGTTTTCAAAATAACATCTGCTAAAATACACAGGCTAATAGATACATCTGCATTCACCAGGAATATTGTAGCTCCACATTCGGATTTCCACATGCAAATCTTGAATTAGTCTTCTAACAAGTTCATTATGTGAACGATGTCTAATTTGCACATGCTGTTTTGGCAACTGTCTGTGCAATTTTGAACATGCAGGACTGCGTGCCTGCCCTTTGGAAACCAAAGCTCTTTAGCAACCCTTCATGTAAAATTCTCTATTTTTCTTTCATTGCATTAAGCTGATCTGAGAACTGGGATCTCTTTTATTTTATTATTATTATTATTATTTAAAGGAAACCAATAGAGAATATTACAAAAGACATCCTTAAAAATGAGTTAAGAGCCTGATTGACTTTGAAACCACTTTAGTCTTCCAGTTTTAAAAGAGGTTTATTCTGATTAACTGACCTGAATGTTAACAGAACTGGAATTTTAATTTGTATTCAGACTGTAAGAATATCATCCACTCAGATGAGACAGTGTTGTTTAATTAGGTCTAGTAGTTAACTCAGAAGAAAGTAAATGTACTGCTAGAGGTTTGGAAGACTGCTACAGGCTCCTGGGATTTGCAGGAGTTTGGAGAAGCTTAAAAATAAGAAGTCAGTAATTTTAGGAATTAGAAATGAGTGCTTAGAAGGTATTGGAAAGGTTCTGCAAAGTCTGTAGTCAGCATCTTTTAACCTTGTGCTTCCCATTAGCGTAATGACCTTGGAAAGATTTGAAATTTTGTAGTCCAATCAAGTAAATCATATATATGTAAGGTTCAATTTCTGTGATTCCAGAGAAACCCCTCAGATATTATGATAAATGTGCTCTCTACAGTATCTTCCACAGGATTCTCTGTGTTTCATTTATGATGCAAATGAGCTGTGAAAATTAGAAGTAATGTATATGCCACCACCAGCAGCCATTAATAGCAGTAGGATATTATCTTCACAATTATAGTTTGAATCTTTGCAGTTTTCTTTATAGTTGATAAAATAAATTATATGTATTTTTTCAAATTGCTATTCCGACATAGTTTAATACATCGTTGAGACTTTGCTTCTGGTTTGTTGTTGTTTTTTTCATTGTTATTTTGGGGCATTTTGGTCTTAATTGAAAGAAACATTGCAAATTACAGACTGACATATTTTTGATGAAATGACAAGGCAAGCACAAAGCCATACAGAGCTGACAAAATGAGATAGAAGAGGGAACTATTCTTTAAAGTTATAAATGTGAAAATTGATTCAAGAACACTAGCTGTTTTCAATTTTTTATTACAACATATTTTAAGGACACCCATGTTCTTACAAACTGGAGCTTATGTTCTGATATGAAAATATAATTAACACTTAAATTGACACTTTATGTCCTGTGGAGTAGAATTTCTCTATTCTCAACTGTGAGCAATTTGTAAAGAAAGATGGTGGCAGTGAAACATCTCAGCATCTGAAATTGGGGCATCCTCCTGGAGGGATTGTGGGCACTGGTGGCTGATTGGATCTGCCAGCAACTGGAAGGGCAGGAATGGATTTTAGAACGGGGCTGGCCAGCTCCAGGGGCTGCCACAGAAAGAGTTTGTGTGTCACCCTAAGTCAGCTGCAGATGCTCTTCAGGCACCTTTGGGACAAGGCTAAAGAGGGTTGGGAACAGGCTGGCAGCTCTGCATGGTTACTTTGTGTGGCTTTCCACAGACACTGTGGAAGAACAAGTCCTTGGTAGGGCATTTTGAGTTGCCCATCAGTTGTCCTCCAGTGCCACATCAGAAGGGGATTTGGAAATAGTCATATTTTCAAATTGCCAATTAACTTCAATTCCCCGTGTATATTCCCTGTGGTTTGCTGGCTGGTGCTGCAGAAGGTATCTGCTAGACCAAAAGCTCCCTCTCAAACTGCCTGAAGTAAATGGAAGGACTCTCTGCAGCAAAGCAGCACAAGACCCCTCCAAACAGAGCTGTCATTGTTGTTTCAGAGGTCTGGGGAGCTGTCACAAGTGAGATGCATTTCTGTAAACCACCAGCAAACACCCTGCACAGCCACCCCCGAGTTCTCTGTGCAGGGAGTGTGCAGGGAGAGCAGGAGCTCCAGCACAGCTTAGTCTTTGTGGCAACAGTGATTTTCCAAAGCCAGCACAAAATGTCTCTTTGAGAGCTGGAAAGATCTGGAAGAGAAAAGGTTTTGCTGCTGCTTGGAGATGTGACTGTGGCTCACAGAACAGAGATGTCACTGCCATTGCATTCTACCGTTGCAGGATGACTTCGTTGTCAAAGTCCATGAGCACAATGTTAAACCAAATTGCTCAGCGGGGCTTTTTGGGGGCATTTTTAGATTCAAACTTGTCTGATTGTACAGTAGCTTCACGTTTATAGCTGTGCTGAGGCAGCAGGGAAATGATGCAGCTCTGTTTCCATCAAGGTAGCAAAACAAAACCTCTTTTTGCTCAGTGAGAGCAAAGAAAGTAATCACAAATCGTTGTCTCTGGTGGCAGCAAATTCCTACCAACTTGATACAGATGCAAACAGAGGTTTCAGCTGGGAAGGATGATCGAGATGAGCAGGGACAGACTGCATCCCATGCATGCAGAACAATGAAATTATCTGATAGCACTTCAGCCAGCCACAGTGAGAAATGCACTGGAACAGTGCTCAGCTGTGCTCTTCATTCCTCATGTTTCACTGGGTTGCTACGAAATCTCTCCCTTCTTTCCCATGCAATGTCAACAGTCTGTTCAACGTTTAGGAGACTTTGTACCAGACCGAAGGGCCAGCACAAATGACTAGGTAGCCCAAGGAAGGCACAACAGGAATTATCTGAAATTTAAATATCGTGAGTAGGAAGAAAATACTGAAAAAAAGTGGATTGGTTTTGTGTGGGACAAAAGATTAAGGAACGGCATGATATCAGCCTAGTGCTATGGAGAAGGTTGGTTTAAGGAAGGTGATAGTTATTTCCCTTCTCCACTGGAGCTGGGACATCAGTTTAGGAAGAAATCATCTTAATTTGCAGCCAAAAAAAATTTTAGATTGGATATTAGGAAAAGCTTTCTGCTTATTAGGAGAGTTAGGTGGTGGAACAGACTCCCTAGGTTCGTTTAGATCTCATTTTCTGAAAAGTTTCTAAGGCTGTGTTACACAGACACAGAAGACAGTGCTCCACCAGGGATAATCCCTGTGTAGAAGTAACTGAGATTGCACAGCACAAGGAGAGGACATGCAAAGTTTGTTTCAGTTCATCCTTGTGCTCTTCTTGTCTGAAAAACGGAGTTATTTGGCCTACGGAAGTTGTGTATTCAAACGAGTCACTAACCTGACCCAGTTTCATTGAAAGTTTTATTTTATTTCAGGCAGAAATGGGAGGCAATAGGAAAAATTTCATTTCTGGAATTAATTATTTCCCTTTTAACTTTCTCCAGAGAAAATCACATATTTTTTCTACATATTTTCAAAAGTCTGCATCAAAACATACATTTTGGGTTTACTGAAATAGATTTAAAAACCTGACCAAAAAATTATCCATAGTTTTCGGGGAATTTCAGGATTTTAGGGCTCTTGTTCTTGTTTGGAAAAGAAGCAAACCTCAGAAGTGCTAAGTCGTTTGTATCTTGGAACAACTCTGGTCTCCACAGCACTTGTGTGATCTTTGGCCTCTGGCAACTGGCAGGGCTCCTCAGGGTGCCCAGGGGAAGGATGGGAAGCTGCACTGCTCAGAGATTCCAGAGGTCTGTGGGCTGGATTGGGCTTCCTGCGCTGTTGCCTTGACCTCAGCATCACCAGTTCCTGCATCTCCAGCCTGTGAACGTCTCCTGCAGCTCCTGCTTCCTCTTCCCTGCTTTGACACAGGCTTGAATCGCCCCTGTAGGTTTTGTGAGAATCTTTATTTCATTTAGGGGAGGATGAGAAAAAAGGATGAGAATCTCAGAGGGTTCTGTGACTGAATCATGGCTAAAGTTCAAACAAACTGCTGGAGTGGTCCAGCAGCTTCAGGGGCTGCAGCTGCAGCGAGTCCTGCAGCAGGAGCCCGGCGTGTTCTGAGCTCACTGACACTGGGGTGGTTTGAGCAGATTCCTCCAGAGCAAGCCCAGACTGGCGAGGCTCATTTAAAACATCACCAGCCATCTCCTCATACAGCAATCAGCTAAAGAAATAAGACTGGGCAGATGAAAACCCCGGGAAGGTAATAGAAGCTGGGGGAATGGAAGCTGGTGCCTGAAACAATTAAGAGTTCAGAGGTGAGTCAGAGAAAAAACAACTGCTTTTTATTAAAAATTCATTTCAATTTCATGGGCAGGCTGGAGAAGTAATTCCAGCACAGTCTGACTTCAGAGAAATCCCTCCCAGATAGCAGATACAGAACAGCTAAACAGCACCAGGAAGACACAGGACAGAGCAAACTTCTCCCCAGCTGAGGAACACTGGAGAATTGAAGTGAAATGTCCTTGGTGCAGGGAAATTTACAGGCTCCTCTGCAAAAATTCCTCTCGCCAAACTCTCCAAAATCATATCAAGTCTAATATCTGCGGAACCAATGATGCACCAGGCTTGAGGCATTACATCACCGGCACCCGGCTCCATTGGCTGCTCCTACCCTGAGGACAAGACATTCCTTCCTGCACCTTTCCAAAGCTGCTGCTTCTCAGGAATTAACTCTTCCAAGTGTGTCACCTTGGGACAAGTCTAAATTTCGGACTGATACTGTGTGTACAGTATTTAATACAAGAGGTGTTGTTAGCTTGAACCTCCAAAGCCACAGCCGTGTCTCTTCAGATTGTTTCTCAACCTTCACTGCAGAAAAATGAACTGTGTATATTCTGTCCTTCAGGAAAAAAAAATCAAATTGTCAGTGCTGTTATAAAAAGGAGAATACACTGAATCAAGAATACTATGTAACATCAGTAAATAAGGAATTCATGTGGGAAATAGAAGGGCTGCTGCTGCTGCAGTGTGAAAAAATTCCTCTCAGTGGTTAATTAGATTAATCAGTGGCGCTGCAAAAAAGATGCTGCAGATGCAGGTTAGCTCTGCCTTGCTTGAATTTGTATTGCTCTATTTCAGGTTGCATCCAAAAATAGCTGGTGGATCTAGACAGTGTTGCAGGAAAAAGAGTGGGGTATATCTGTGTGTGTATATATTTTGAGTATGTGTGTTCTTTCCCCTTTCCAAATTTCCAGTTTGCCTAGTAAGTGTGAGAAATCAGTTTCATAAGATTACTGCCCAAAAATCAGCTGATGAAACCCATTGCATTCTAAGTAATTTGGTTATATAACTTTTCCAAAAAGAAAAAAAAAAATCCCTGCACACAGAAAGATGCAAGGAAGTTTCTGGAAGATCATTTCTTGCCTAACTTTTTTTTTTTTTTTTTTTTTCCTGAAGAAATGTTGTTCCAGGGAGTGTCTGACTAGTTCTGCAGCTTGGCAAAAAAGCCAGACGTTACCTCATAGCTGCGGCCAGACAGCCCATTTCTATGCCAGGCAACCACTGCAGAAGCACAGAGCACAGGGCCCTGCTTGATTAGCACTTCTGCTGTTTCGAGAGTCCTGGAGTGTTTTGTTCAAGGTGGGCTGCTGAGAGGGGACTCGGTGTGCTTTTGTGCAAATGAGCGTGAGGCAGGGGGTGTGTGGGGTGTGGGCTGGGGGCACGGGGGGAAGGGAGGCACAGGGACACAATAGGGGGAGGCTGCATTAATATTCCGTGTTCATGTTATCTTTGGGAAACAGGATCTGTTTGATTTGACCTGGTCCAAAAAAAAAAAAAAAAAAAGAAGAAAAATAAAAACAACCCACCAAGCACCACATCCTAAAGGTCAGAGGAAAAGAAAGAGATGGGAAACAAAGAGCTGTAATGACAGAGCAGGTCAAACTGAATTAAATGTTTAATTGTCTCCCTTGTGTCTCATCAAATAGCTGTCTTTAAAGCAAGAGGGATCTTTTCTTCCAGCAGAACTGTTACCAATTCATCACTGAGATGGAAGGTGATGAGTATTTGTAAACATTACAGTCAATATCATTTTCTCATCCTCTCCCTCATTGTTGATTTACCTTGCTTAACTGCGTCATTTACCTAGTTAAGCTGTGTCTGTATGATGTGTTCCACAAATGCTGGAGTCCCTGCACAAAATTACTGCCCAGCAGGACCGTGCTGTGCTTTTCAGCAAACTGTACCCCTTGCACAAGAGAAGAGCAAAGAGCAGGGCACGGAGCGGGCAGAGATGCTCAGCCCTGCACCTACTCCTGGCAGTGTCCTGGGGTGACTTCTTCCAGCAGCTGAGCTGTGGTTCAGTGCTCTGGAATGGAGACAGGCTGTGCAGTGAGCTGGGAAAGGAGATGCTGTGTCCAGGAACAGCCCAAGTTCACCTCCTCGTGTCGCACCGAGCTGTGGGGATGCTGTAGGGCACTGGAGCTCCATGACCTCTCCTGGTGTATTGCCTCTGTTCTTGTAAATGACAGCAGAAACTTCTGTTTGGGAGAGAAGAAACACATTTTAATAATTTTACTTTATTGGGTGACAAGATGACTCCTAAAAAACTCGCCCTTCTACCTGAGAGTACTGCATGATTGTCAGCAAATTCGATATCAGAAAATGTGTGGGTTTGGATTATCTTTAGTAGTAAATTTTCCAGATGACAAAAGTTGTAGATAAAGAGGTAAAATTATTTGGTTTTGGTCACATATAAAATCAGTGTCAGGATCAAACCCTTAACAGCTCTTAACTCCGAGTCTTGTATTTGACTCCTAATGCAAGATATGCAGCCGTGGGAGGCACAAATCAGTCCTTATCCAAGACAACTTCTCCTGGAACTTCTAAACCTCTTCCAAGCCTTTTTTTTTGGGCTTACAAGGAAAACAGATTCCCAGAATTTTAGGAATGTCAACTGGAAGTTGCGAGAGGAGAGAGACTAAATGTTACGCTAATGGACTTGGGGCAAAAGTAGGATCCATCTGACCCAGTTAAGACCAAGTCCAACCGCTCTAAGGCCCAAGGACATGTGTCAACACCAGGGATGGGGAAACCACAGTGGGAGTTTTTCCAAGATTCATAGGAAGAGATGTGCTCTGGATGTTCCCAACTGCTCACAAGTGGGCTAAGGCTGGTAATTCCAGTCCTCCCTCCAGTCACAGCACTGGAGAACAGCTGCTCCAGCCAAGGATGTCCCAGAGATCTCCTGCAGGGCCGTGCTCCTGGAGATCCTGGAGTATCACCTGGGGTTTGTGTTTTCTAGAAGCATCACAGGCTCACTGGGGACTTTTGGCTGCTTGGTTGGATGTAGGTGGTAGGACAGCAGTGGTTGTGGGTGCAGGTGCCTGTATCAGTAACAACCATTGCATTGACAGAGCTTTCCTATGGTGCCAAATGCAGCTGATTCCCTGGACTGCAGGGAGCCCCACAGGGCTATTTGGAGATTCCAGTCACAGGGCTGCAGAAGAGAAAAAGAAGGAAATTGCTTTTCTCTTCCTTTTTGGCAAATGAGAAGTTGGAGCAGGGAGCAGGGTGGATTTCTGGGTGCTGTGAACTGTGCTGGCTCTATCCCTCTGCATCTCTCCCAAGCTCTTCTCAAGATCATTAAAATACATTTAAATCCCATTTTATGGTCACCTTAGGACCAAATAATTTTGAGGCCAAATTTCCTTTTTAACATAGTTAAGTTTAGTGTAGAGTAAATTTCCTCAAATTTTGGCTTGATGCTTAAAAACACCTTGGCATATGAGAGTAAACCCTAAGCCACTCCTGGCTCCGCTTTTTCCCCAGTGTGAGGGGATTTGCTGTTTCCCATGGTTTCGCATATCAGTGATGACAAAAGAACATGGACATCCCAGCTTCCAGGGACATTCTGAACTCCATTTGGGAAGCTCTGTGCCTCATTTGGCCACTTTAGAAAACCTTGCTGAGGACACCCCATGTGGAGCTCCTGGCAGGCCAAACAGGAGGGCAGAGCACAGCTCAGGGTCAGTGCTGCAGTGTCCTTGCACTGGATTTGCACAGAAGGAGGAGGCAGAAACATTTGCTAAGGAAATGCAGCTGGAGGAATTTCAGGCTTTGGAGGTCAAGGTGCAGAGTGAAAATCTCAAAGACAGTTTCAACCCTCAGCACTGGGTTCATCTTCCCAGCCAACAGCACAATGCAGATGGAAGGGTGGCTTATGCAATAGGAGTGGGAAAGGTAGTTAAATATATTTATGGGATACAGTGGAAAAAAAGGCATTAAAAAGTAGAAATCCCTGACTCTAACCAGATCATCCCTTCCAGACAAATTGGAAGCAGTTGGTGAAGGGGAGGCTTGCAGGGTGATGGACAGAAATAAGAACCAGCCCTGCCTGCCCAGCTCAGGAGCAGTGAGGTGTCAGTCCCAGATGTGGTCAGGAAAAGGTTTTATTTGTGCAGGGAATGGGAGGAGGAGGAGGACAATCACAGGATACCAGGAGCTGAGCTGTGCACGTGGGCATTGCCCATTGGGAAATAGGTATGGATGAAACTGCAGTTTCCTTAGAAGATAACAGAGGTATTAACATTAAAGAGTAGAGATTGTTTAGATTGTTTGGGGAGCAAGAGGAAGGAATGAGAGGAGAGAGAGTGATTTGAGAAGGAAAAGGATTTATTAGCCTTTGAAAGCGGGGATCTGAGAGAGGCTGGAATGGGGCTGCAGTGTCATTATGGGCTGCAGTTGGAGATGTTTCAGAGAGTAAACTGGTAATAGAAATATTTTATAGGCCACCTGACCAGAAAGAACAACTGGACTGTGAAATGACTGTGCAAATAAAACAGGCATGTAAAAAGGAGAGAGTGGTAGAATTGAAGATTTTAACTACCAGGCATAGGCTGGAATACATTAAGGGAAGGGAAATAAGGCTGGAGGTATGTTTGCAGATCAGACACAGACCTGCTTTCTAATTCAGCCTGAGCATCAACTGCACAGCTTGGCTATTACAAAGGGACTGCATGAGGACAGGCACAATAGGGGAGAGCCCTGGGGAGGCAGCTTTGACAGGCTCCAAGGGAAAAAGATTTTAAAGGTGGATTGTGAAGGAAAGGATAAAGGGGGGGGTGGAAAAAAAAGAAATAGTGATTTTGGTCTGCGTGGCCTTAGAGCTTGAATTTCAAATATTTAGGTTTTATTTGTCTTCCAGTTCCACAGAAGCAATCAGTAGTGTGGAATCATGACTCACTAATGAATTAAATCCTGAAATCACCCAGCTTTATCCCAGGTGAAGCTGTCTGTCATTAGTCAGGCCTGGGAAATAGGGCCCATAATGAACCCCTGGCCCCACTGACACCAACAGTAAAAGTCAGGTTTGATTTAACGAGGCCATGGCTTCGTGCCTGATGCTCATAATCTCCTTGGGCAGGAGGGTGATTAGGGAAGGTGGGAGCAAGAAAGCTGGTTTGAAGGGCCAGGGAGGCTCCCCAGAGGGGGGAAGGTCTGGGGTTTCATTGCCTGCCATACACAGCTCCTAATGGGTCATCAAAGGGTGAGACCCCTGCTAAAGGTGAAGATTAATCTCTTCTAGGGAGAGTATTGTATATGTACACGTATAAAGTGGCCAAGGAATAGCTAAATTTTGAGTGGCTGTCATGAGTCATACACTGTTTTCTTGTAGTCCATATGCTTGACTTCACCTCATATGTCCTCTCTGATTTAAAAAAAATAAAGGCAAATAGTATGGTTTTAGGAATTTGCAGATGAGTCCAAAATAGCTGCACATATGACATGTACTAAGATATTAATTTTGTTACAATTGTAGAGATACTGCCTAAAAGTAGCCTTCTTGTTTTATTCCTTTGTGTTTAAAAAAAAAAAAAGGTAGAAAAAGATGTGTGTGTTTAGGGGAAGCAGAAAGAAGAGGTTGTAAAGACTGAAAAGCAACCTCAAACCCAACAGGTGTCAATGAATCACAGCTCTCTTAGTCACTATAGCTGGCTGCATGAATCAATAGAAGACTCTGACTATTAAATAAAGATTCAATCTTGGTATAAAATATTACCTGATAACCAAGCAGCCTTATTCAGTGAATGCCTCATGAAAGACTCAGACTGAGGCCTCCAAAGAGAGACAGGCCAGTGCACAGTCATTTAGCAGGGAAAGCAAAAGCTGAATTTTAAGAGTCTTTATGTATATATAAAAAATAAATCTGCTCTTGTTATACATAATAAACTGAAACCCCATCTCGTGTGGGCAGGCACTGCCCAGGCCTGCAGGGCAGCCCTGAACCACGGCCACTGTCAATCCAAACACGGACACTTTGACACTGTGTGGGTTTGTGTTTGTGCACAGCAAGGGATGGAGCTCTGCCCAGAGCCAGGGACTCTTCCACTGGTACTGCCGCTGGCAAAAATGTTGGATTAACTCTGAATGCCCCTTCCCTCCTTTCCTGTTGCCCCCCAACTTTTCAGTTTGGCAGCTAACACCCCTCTCCTCCCCCTGATACCAATAAAAGTAGTGACTGTTCAAACAGATTTTCTTTCAGTTGATAATATTTTTTTGGAGATGAGATGCGCATGTGTTCATTAAAACTGATTTTTTTTTTCAAAAAGAACAAACACGATCTGTGGTGATTGTCTCTGAGTTGCTAATCCATTTTTCCACCTCCTTTTCCTTTAACATTTGGTGGAGAGTTTTCATCCATTCTTGATAGAGACTACTCATCAAATGAGTCTTCCAGCAGCACTGGCAGGGTGTAATTTTTAATCCCTCTTTGCACCAAACAACATAAAGGCAGCAAATACTTTCAGTACTTTGGCCTCTGCTGTCCATGGAGTGGGAGCTGCTGGGATGCTGCAGTCTGAGAGGGCTGGGACTTGTGTGCAAGAGCCAAGCGTTGATCTGTTCTGCTGATGCTCAGGCTAATTAAACAATAGAAGCAAAATGATTAATAAGGTTCTTTTTTCAAGGCGTGGAGAAGGCTGAAGACCTGGAGAGAGGCCACTGAATTTGACTAAATAAACATAGCAGAATAGGAAGATTTTCAACAATTATTGGCTCATTTTTTCCCCAGGCTTTGTAACCCATTGCTTTCACTTACTGGCGTAAGACACTCCTTACACCCACATCACATTTTGCCTTGGGCCATTCTGCTGCTCTTGACAGCTGTCTAGGGCAAAAGGAAATCACCCAACCACAAATGTTTTCTCATAACTTCATAACAAGGGAATCTGAAGAAGCCAAAACCTTGGAGGTTCAGTGCTTGCTTTAAAAAGCGAGATAAATTTAGGGCCTGAAATGGAGGCGTTGGCCTCTGTCCCCTGGCTGTGTATCCAGTTGGGCTGCAGTGTCCACACATCAGCAGCAATTAGCAGCAATCTGAAAACGGTTACCTGAATTGCTGAAGTGCTGGTGGTAATTAAAAGGCCAATCACTGCCCCTCCGTGCTGCTGTTTGGTACCTGGTTGGTGATGCAGATCCAGAGGAAAGTGCTGGGATGGGGCTGGTGAGGTGGGACTTCTGCAGTGCCAGCTGCTGAGGGATGGCACTGCCCGGGGACAGGGTGGCACGTGGGCAGAGCTTTGCTGTGCCAGGAGGGAAGAACAGTCCCAATAGGATGATTAATTTTCAAGCTAAAGCTAAACCATGCTTGGCAGTGATCTGGCTGCTGACTGTCCCAGGGTAAGGAAAAGGAAAGATGCCTTTGAGCCCACTCAGCCCTTGTGAACTGGGTCAGAACAGCACAGCTGCAGTGGCAGCCACTCTTATGGCAGGTTTTTGATGCCTGGTGGAGATTGAGGTTGCTGAAGGTTTCAGTGAGGGCAGTATCAGCTCTGCTGTTGGTGTTCAGTGTTGGCTGTATATCTGAAATATGCTGAGTGAAGGCTGTGAGAGAATGACATTAAAGGACTGGGAACAGACACAGATCCCGACACTGCTGATGGACATTACAGCTCAGTGATGTTCAGCTTGTGCTCCATCATCTGCCTGTGGCCCCTACAACAGGTGCATCAAGCAATGGCTGGAAAATAATAACGAACCTTGTCTGTCTTCCCACTCAAGGGGAAGACAAGCTGGCAAGCTCCAGGAAAAGAAATGCAAATCAATGAGCAGTCAGTGTTCAGGGTCTTTTGTTATCTCTGCAAATGGGTACAAGGGAGTCTTGGGACTGCTTTGGGAAGGTCAGGGGTCCTTTAAATGCCAAAAGCTTGAGGGATCCAGCTGCATCTTGCTCAGAAGTCCTGTCTGAAGACAAGTCAAACAACGAGCTGCCTTTTAACTTCTTCATGTTTTATTTAGACCTCTTCTTCCTTAGAGTCTGTTTCAAACATGTACACTCAGTCATTCTTTCACAGTCCTGTCCCCTTCCGCACAGAGGGAGAATGGGGAGGCTGTTGTGGTTTTGGTGTGAGTGTGACTCTGCCTGTCTGAACTAGGAAGACATTAAACATCTTGCCCAAGGTCACAAATAATTCACTGTCTTTCCCTGATGATTTTCAATACAGCGTGTGCTGCAGCACGAGTCCTCTTTGGAGATTGTATATTACAGTTTTACTGCCTGTATGTGATAACTTTCCCCTTTTTTTCCCACAACCACCAGTGTACCTGAAGATCAGGTTTGAAGAAAAGTTGGGATATTGCTCCCAAGAATAAATCTGTCTGCAAGTTTGAAAATGGTTGAGTATCTGGGCCTTTCAGTCTTCGCTGTTCTTTCTCCAAACCTGTGCTGGAAAAATCTTGAAGGGATGTTCCTGAGGCTCTGAAAGGTACTGCCCAGTGTGATTCCAGTGCCTGTAAGCTCAGCTGGGCACACCCTGACCCCCTTGGAAGAGCAGGTGGAGCTTCATGGCACTGCTCCACGGGCATCCAACAGGGACAGAAACAGAACTGCAAAGCAGTAGCTACTGCCTATTAAGAAGTGTAATTAAAAATTTAATTACTTCTGAAAATAGTGGTGTCACTGGCTAGACATGCAAATCCCACTGCAAGCCAAGTGAGAAATTCAGGTTTCCAGGAGGACCCTTGGGATGAGTGGAGTGAGTGGCTGGGATCCTGGTGTGAGGGGCAGTGGGTGCCACACCTGGCCTGGTGAGATCCCCCTGCCCACGCTGCCCTCCCTCCCTGGCAGGCCTCTGTCCTTGTTTGCGTCCCCTTGCCGCACTTAGCTGATGGTCGAAGTCACTTACTCTTATTTACATTGCCCACAGGGCATGTTGGATTGGAGCACATTTCCTTTCTTGTTACAATTGATGAATGCAGCTCTATTAAAATATCATCTCATCCTCACACTAGATTGCAGTCTAAGATAATATGTGTTTTTTCTATATCGTTTATACAAGAAAGATTATGTTAAATGCCAGACCCAGTAAATATTTCAAGATCCACTGCATTGCTGAGAACAGTTTCTCCCTGGGCATATGTTTCAGAGCCAAAGAAAACACTTTAAAAATTTCCTTCCTGTTTAATTTTTTTTAAAGGGCATTCTCCCTATATCTGTTACTGAAATGATAAGTTGTCATGTTCCTTGATCTTATTACAGTTGCAGATGTAACTCAGCAGGGAATCTGCCTAAGTTTACATTTAAAATCATAAGACCCTGATTCTGATTTTTTTTATCAGTTCAAATCTTTCTGTGGTGTAGGACTTCCAGCTTTACCTCATTGTAATCAAGATCAGAATTGCTCCTAATTATAACACTTAACTCCTGTGTAGTGCTTTACACTTTTCAGGCTCTCTATATTCATCAATTAATTAATCCCCAAAGCAGTATTAGATTTCTACTGAAATAAAAAAAAAAAAAGGAAACCAAAGCAGGAGGGTGAGAAGAACTTGCCAAAAGGCAGAGGTGATGGAGGAAGAGAATGGCCCCAGTTCTAATCCTAGTATCCAGGGACGAGGACAACACCCCCAGTTCTAATCCCAGTGTGTTCTTGCAGTTCACTCTCTCTCAAACCCTCACTAGGTGGATTGTCCTTCCCAGTGTGCAGGGAAATGTCCCTGCATAATTGTGGCACAGTACCTGCCCTGTGCCACCTGCACCTGGATAAACCCCTCCATGGATTCTGGAGCAAAAGCCATGGCTGCACAAAGACATCCTTCCAGAATATCAGTTTCATTCCAGAGTAATATCCAGGCAGGATATTTTACTGGCCTATCTGTAGTGGATTAATTATTCTAGTACAGCTGTTCTGGGAAGGTATTTCCCTGTAGGCAAGCCCATGGAGGGCAAAGGGGAAATATGAGCTTGTTGAGGGATTAGGCAGAAGGGTGGGATGTTTAAAGGTTCAGCTGAGCTTCAAATAAATGAATTTAAACCTTTGGAGGTTTTCTCCATCGCGCCTCATGGAGATCAAATAATTTTTATCAAAGAGAGAATAAAAAGAACCAAGATGCAAATTTTTTCTTACTACATCGGTTAGTTGGAGAGGGAAGAGAGAAGTGCCTTCAAGAGAAAAAGCAGGTTACATGGACTTTAGATTATGTGATTTTGGAAGGTGTGAGTCATTAGGAAAGAAGAGGGGGGAAAAATAATTTTCTCTGGTCGCTATGCAGTAATGCAGAACAGTTGTTCCTGTGTTTATTTCTGTGTTTTCCAGCATGGAAATTGTTGGCACGGCCCATTGTGAGATAGGGATTGTGCAAACTGAAATAGAAAAGCAAATACTCACCAATACAATGGCAGCTCATGCCAACTGTAACACCTGACACAAATATGTTGAACATATCACAGAGGAGGGATCATTAAATGAAACAAGTATTCTTTTTACTTTCATTTCCTGAAGGGATTTTGATTTGTTTAGGGTATTTTAAGAATAACTGGAACAACTGCACTGGACTGGAATGGCGCACCAAGTAGGGCAGAGAGAAGAAATCTTTGATTTCTGCTTTTGTACTTGAGAGTCTGAAAACAGAAAAGTACTTCATTAAAAGCAGGGGCAGCAAGAGATTGAATAGTTTATTCCCCTGACAGTGTATTAATATTTTGAATCAATATTTCATTATTAAGATTCACTCTTACATGCCTACTATTTCTTAAGAAAAATTGAAAATCAAACACAAACAAATGCAGCTGTTGTTTGTGTCCCTCCTGAAGGTCCTCTCGCCTGTGCACCCGTGTTTGTTCCTTTCCCTTGTTTTATTTTCGTTTTAAACCTTGAGGCTGATAAAAGATTATTTTCAAATTGTTTATGTTGTTCCCTATATTAAAATCATCCCTTTCTAAGGAAATTATCTTAAAAGCAGCCAGGTCTGCTGACAGGGTATTGTCTGTTGAAAATGCCTCTGGTCATGGCTGTGTTTCATAGATTGGTTGTGGGTACAGGAATCATTGCAGGATTCTTCTCTGGCTTCCTCTGACCTTGCTGCTTGTTTTGTTTGTCTTTTGGGGTTTTGAAGCGAGTCCATGGAGCAGAGTCACACAGCAGCACAACCAGGGCTGCCCAGTCACTCACCTTGTACACAGAGAGGGTGCAGTGCCGGTGCTGCTCCGGGCCCCGGCAGAATTCATATCCCTGGGATCCTTGTTCCTTCTTGCAGGGATGCTGTGAGCCCTCTGGAGCTGGAGCAGCCTCAGCAGGTCACTGATGGTTCAGCCTGAACATCCAGACCAGCAGTGCCAGGGCACGTCCCGGCTCAGGTTATCGCATCTGCTTATTCTGTGCAGAGGGCACTCTGTGTGCAGAGCCCATCTAAAGCTCACCAGACTGAGAGGCTTTGCTCAAGGACCCGAATGCAGCAGTTCTGCTCCCACCTGGCCCACCTCTCCCCTGTGGCTTGTCTTCCCCGTGGTTCTCTCCCTGGGGGAAGCAGCTGCTGTGCAGACTCGCAGCTTGTCCTGACCCTGGGTGAGGAGGAAGCTGAGAGCACAACTGAGAGCTCTCAAATGCTTCTGGTTCACCAGTGCGGACACAAAGTACACAGCAGGAGAACATCTGCCTACAGGGAATACTGTGCAGGGCTTGTAATGCTTGAATAATTTTTGTCTGCTCCTATGGTACGAGATGGATGGATCCCAACCCAGCAGAGAGCAGAGTCAGTGCTGCATTCTCCTCTGGCTGAATACAGTGCCCCTGACTGCAGCTCCTTCCCATCCTGTGCTCTGGGGATGGCAGGGGAGCAGCAGTGCAGAGCTCTGGGACCTGTGTGGGGTTGTGTGCCCTGGCAGTGCCCTGTGTTTGGAGGCTTTGGCCCCGGTGTGTTTGCCTGTCCCTTGTCTCATGAGAGAGACGGGAGGGGAGCTCAGATCCAAGAGCAGACATTTGTCTCCTGTTTAAAAAAAACAACTGGTGTTTGGGCAAGTTTCTCTTCTTGCATATCTAGTCTCAGCCTTGAACTGTCCCTCTCCATCCCACAGTTACTCTCCCCCTTAGCACAGATGTATTTGTTTTCCTCTGCTCCTTTGATACCAGCATTTCTTCTCTCCCAGGGTTTAACTCTTCTACAAGAGGCTCAAATGTGTTTTCTGTATGTTCATGGTTAGGTTTGCAGAGCCATTCAGACCAGCTAAGAAAAGCCAGCCAAGCAGGTCAGGGAAAAGAGCCTTCGTGTGCTTTGTGGATTGCTCTCATGGTTGGTGAAACTGGCAGGACAGGGGGAAAAAAAAGTGTTTGTCTGTGTGTGTGTATGTGGAAATCTTTGCAGCTCCAGTCTAGACCTTCCCTGCTGTTCAGGGAATCAGGGAAACTGCAGCCAGAGTGGCGAGGCTGGGTGAAATCATAATAGTCCTATTGACACCAGCCTGCACTCAGTGGCTGTGCAGCCCCAGTAGCCTGGCAGGGAAAATGTGTCACCCACACTGCTCTGACTGGAGGACCCCTGACACCAACCAGTGGTGCTGCTTTCTTGTGCAACAGCCGAAATACCCATCAGGACACTCCCTCTGAGCTCTAAGCAGATCCAGGCGAGCTGTGGATCAGGTGTTGCTTGGGTAAACAGCACTTCAGCACCCCATTTATACAGAACCCGTATGAGGTATGATGAGAGTAGGTTTTCCTTCCCCAGTGCCATCAGTGCTCTCCTCTCTGATGTGACAAAATCGCACATGCTCCCCTGGAGACTGAAACATGTCGAGGTTGGCCAAAAACGTTGTGTTGAGCCATATGTTGACCCAAATCATCAGGAGATTCTGTGGGTTTCGTGTCCCAGCTTTGTTGCGTTCAGGCCCTCCCTTGTGTTTGTCAGGCTTCCAGGCACTGATGTCTGGCGTTCCCACCCTGTCTGCCACCCAGTCCCAGCGAGCTTTTTGCTGAAACAGGAGCCTTTGATTTTTCATTTTGAAATAACTCTGGGGGTTTAAATTTCTTTCCTGGGTATTTTTTAAGATTTCAGACAAAAAGAATAAAAAGTCTGTACCCAAAACAAAACCTCTTATGTTAGGGGCAAATGAAATGTTTCCCCTTTTTTCCTCCTCCCCTTTCCTTTCTCCTAATTTGATAGTAGTTTAAAACACAAACTGGAGACAACCAGAAATGATGTTATCCTCTTTTTCCTTCCTGTCCTTGGCTGTGATGCATTGCACTGCTTGCAATCCTGACTTCCCCTGAAGACACTTCCCGGGAGCCTCCTTTTCCTCAGAATTCCAACCCCGGCTCCCAAGTTGTTCCTGTGCGTACCAGATTAATGACATCAACTCCACCAGTCTGTATTTTCGGCTGCAAAAATAGCAAGGTGGTGACTCAAAATGAAAAGTGCTTTCCAAGTGGTTATGTTGTATTTAGTATATTAACCACCACCCCTCAGAGGAGGCGGATGAGTGTGGAGGAGGAAGAGGTTGTTTTGGAGATTTTGTGTGAAACTTCTTTTGAGTGACAGCATTCTGTGACAGTTCCTGAAAGCAGTGCTTTTTACTGGCTCCCAAATTCTCTTATCTTTTGGCAAATCTCCTCCCCATCCTGCTGCCTCTTCTCCTTGGGATACTGAGGTGTGGTGAAAAACCAACAAAAGGAAAAGGGAACACCTGGCATGTAACCCCGTGGCACGGGGACACAAATGCAGCTCGAGTCAGTTCTCAGCAAATGGGCTCTTGCAGCCCTCTCAGTAGGACATTTCAGCCCCGGCGACCAGAATTTTGAGCACGTGGCCCTGATTATTTTCTGAGCCACTGCTGACTTTTAAGACCCATTGCAATGGAAAATAAAACCTTTATAAGTGCTACCGGCAGCAGCGGTTGGGAAGGATCTGATTACCAAAGGCATGCATGGCACCCTGGCCTGTGCTAGAACGGAGCATTTCAATTGTGCTCTGCAAACTTTGCCCCTTCAGACTGATGGAAAATGGCTAGATGGAGCAGGGATTCATTTTCTAAAGGAAATGAGGATATAAATTCATTTAAGAAATGACATGCCAATTTTTCTTGCTCCGTTTTCCTCTCATAATAAACGGTACAGATGCCAGGAATTTTTGTGAAAATAACACTTGCTTTCTTCTTTTTTTATTTTTATGTTTTTTAAATCCTGCTCAAACATTATGAAAGACCCTGAGCCAGATATTTCATATTTAAGATCTCAGCAGAGGTAAACCTCACTAAACAAATGAAGAGTCCCCACCCCTGTTGAGTGCTGACAATGATAGTGACACACACTGCAACATTACTTCCTCAAAACTTGGAGAAAATATATAACCCATTTACTTAATGGACTGAGCTATAATGTCATCAGTTAAGTGAATCCCGTGAATAAAGAACAAGATGAAGTAATTGCTTCCAAAACATTTCTGGAATGAAGTAAAGCTTCACAGTGACTGGTCTCCTGGGGTCCCGTTGATAACCTCTTTGGAGCAAAGTTTGTTCTTCTGTGATGCAGAGATCCTTTTCCAGCTGCAATTAAGGACTTAACTCACTAGACACCATTTAAGGGGCAGCTTGATGTCACCCCACTGTGGCTGGGTTTGGGGATTGCCAACTTGGTTGGGTTTAAAACAAAGCCACTGGAAGGGAAAACAACCTCAGGTGCACAAACTGGCACAGATCTGCTGTGTTCCAGCTCTGTTTGTGGAGGTGCTGAGCACCTGTAGGTCCCAGTGCAGCAGTTTATGAACACAGCCAAGGAATGACACAGCAGGCTGGGGTGTGTTCCCAGCTGAGACAGTTTCAAAACAAGAGAAGAAACTCTGCTGGTCTGGTGTTGCAATCAGCACTCCTTGAGTGCTGTAGGAGAGCAGCAGCAGCAAGGTCTGCGCCTTCACAGCTCTTGGCTTTGGCTTTTTTCTTCAGAGGAGAAGCTGGGATGCCATCCCACAGCAAGGGCAGAGAAGGAAAGGCTGAGCTGGCGCTGGAGAGCTTGGTGGTGTCTGTAGAGATCCTCTCTTTGTTTCAGGGCTGTTGAGCGCCTGAGAGTTGTCTAGGTCTTTTTCTCATAATGAAAGAAAAACTGTTGGAAATGCTAGTTTTGTAGTCCACAGGATAAAAGGGTTGTTTTCCTGAATCTTTGCAGCTTTTTACTAGGCTGGAAGGGACATGTGGGGATCATCCAGTCTGTCTGCTCAAGGGAAGGGCTATTTTCAAAGGTCATATAAAGTAGTCAGTATAGCCCTTGATTATAATTTTTAGAGGTTTCTGCCTCCATAGCCACACAAAGAGCTAACCTGGCCTTCGGCATGACGAATTAGGCAGAAATTTTCAGCTCCAGAGCAAAAGGAATGCAGAGGCAAGAAACTCTTGAGGTAGGTCAGCTGTGGGCAGGAGAGCTCATTTCTTTGTCTGTGGTGGATCCATTTGGCAAGGCTCCCACCCTGAGTCCCATCTTCCCTCCTGTCCCCCTGCCTGGCTGCTGGAGGTTGTGGGACCCTCACGCTTGTGCAGAGTGTGAAACGAAGCATTTGTGTCACAAACCTCGGGGAGCAGGGCAGGAGTGGCAATGATAATTGTTCACCAACTGTGCTTGCAAAGCAAAATTAGAAGCCTTCCCTTGTTCCTAACTCCCCTTCCTTATCCTTCACACAATGCCCCTATCTGCCCTTCTCATGTGATTTTTGTATTCCCCTCAGCAATTTTATTTGTACAATTTTTTTTTTTTTCTCCCACATGCTTGTTTTTCTTCTGGCTGCTTCACAGTGGCTGAAATGTTTAGTTCTTTCCATCTGACTTGAGAGGTTTCTGGTCTTACAATTGCTCTGGAAAAATCTAAGTGCTTAATTAACATGCAACTACTGGAAGGGAAGAGAAAAAGGAAATACAGAGTCACGTTCTTTTTGTCTGACAGAGTGAGGAGCCCCATGGTACAGAATGCACAAAAAAAGGGGGTTTCATGAACAGATCTGGATTCTCTTTCCATCCCAGTACATCGTGTGATTTCCAGGCAGTGCCTCATCTCTCCAAGCCTCCTTGCCTGCTTCCTGCTCTTGTGTCTTGCTTTCCTTTCCTATTCACTTATTTTTTCTCTGTTGAAGTGTTGAGCAGCTTGAGGCAGGCACCATCCCACCTAAAATGTACCTGTGTCAGCTAGCAAAGCCCCTGCCCTGTGAACCCTTTGCACTCAGTGGTGAAGAGCTTAAGTGGGATAAATAACAGCTCTTAAAAAACCTTTTTCTCTCCATTAGCTGCAGTAGGAACCTAAAACTACTGTGCTCCTAACCTGGACAAAGAAAATCTAGTGGGAACCTACGCAGCCTGGAGCATATGCAGTGTTTATCACCAGCAGCTCAGCTGAAAACTTTAACACCTAACTATAACAAATTATAATGCTAGGAAAAGCTGCTTTTTCTGGGTTTCTTTCACACAAAGAATCTCATTGCTGAATATCACTATCAAAGCAAGCGCAGTAGAAATCACTTGAGCTCTTTTTTGTGGTGGCAGTGAAGGACTGTAAGCAAAGTGAAGCACTGTTTTTCTGGGAACAAATTAAAAAAGCAGGATCTGCATTAAAACAACACTTATGGAAACTTAGAGGGAGCTTAAGGCCTGATACTTTGCAAAGTGAAGAGGAATGATGAAGATGCAGAGGTTGGAGGGGGAAGTTTGCCCTATTGGGTCATTCATTAGTGGAAGCCAATATTTGGTGCAGCTCAGTGTGATGAGCAGCCCACAGTGTTACAGCCCAGGAGGTGGAAGGATGACCTGGAAGGGGAAGGAACTTTGTGGTGTTTGACTACCTGCTTTCTAAAGACAGCAAAATGTTGAACACCAGCAAAAAGTCTCACACACACACACAAAAAAAATAAAAACCTCCTACCCCCAAACCCTTCAAAAGGCCAAATGTCTTTTGAAATGTATTATTTTATCTGGGCACTGCAATGACACGGGAGCATGGAAGTCAGGAAGGGGTTTGTGAAGGCAGCTGCCACTGCTGGCTGTGAGAATGAGAGAACAGGTCTGTCTTAGATCATCTGGTAGAATCCACTTCCTTTGTCCACCCTCATCATTTTCCATAAATCCCTGCTGCCCTCTCCTCCCTGCCCTGTGCCCCCCTAATCTTTGTTCCCAGTACATCTCTCTCCAGTTGGATCATTTTTGATAGCTACACTTTTCCCTCAAAGAAAGCACATATTCATGAAAATAATCTGTAATTTGCCACTATGGCTAGTGTTTTCTTTCCCTTCCTACTGGGTGTTGGGGCCATCTTTAGCTTTAGCTCTAGAAAATGAGGGATTTTAAAATTTTCTGCTGTTTTTCCCACTTGTGCAGTGCTGAGCCCCTCAAAGCTCTATTCTGTTGCCATGCATTGTATGATGAAACACTTCTGCATGTGCTGAGTTGTAGGATTCATCAGCCAGCAACTGGGTGACAGTCTCTACAGTAGCTAACACAGCCACTGGTAGGTAAAATAGTAATAGAATTCTAATAATTAATTTGCTAAAGCCTTTTCTCATAGGTAGATATTCCTGCTACAAAACTATGACTCAGGCACCACCCTTTTCAGTGGTCTGTTCTTCAAAGGATGAATGTTTTTCACCCAACATGGCACTGAATCATTCCCTGGGATGTGTAAGGTATTTGTGCTTGCACCACGTCGAGGTGTTGTCGTTATGGTAACTCTTCTGTATTAGTCTTGATTCCTCATGTAGTGCAATTATGAATATTGTTGTTTTAAAATACTCTGAGCTGTCTCCAGCCCAGGGAACCAGCACAGCTCAGTGAGACCTGCACATCCCCACTGAGGCAGAGCTGCTTCACCATACGTTGTTAAAATAAAGAGCTGGTAAGGAAAATAACACATCAGAACTATTTCTGTGGAAAATCAATGGAGAAGTCCATGTTTCCCTTGGACTTTTCTCCACACCTCTAAGACAGACACCTACTTTTCTTGTTTTTTTCCTTCTAAATTAATTCAGCCTTGGTTCTCAGGTAATCACATGAGTCCAACTAAGCAAGACTGCACTGCACTAATTGCAATTATTATATAAGCTGTGATACTTCTGCAGAGGTGCTTTAGAAAAGCCCACTTTTGCCCAAGGTCCAGAAATTGTACACCCATGCCAGACCTTCCTCAGTATATCCCAGAAAAGGGATGGGGTATCCCACAGTGCGAGGACCTCCTTGTGCCCCTGTCCTTTATGTGTTTAATCTACTATTTCACTTTTCTGGATGTGAAGCAGTTCAGATCTCAGTGCAATATTAAGGACACACAAAACCACTAAAGACTGTGGCTCCAATGTCCACAGTTTGCCTCAAGGTTCCAAAACATTCCCTGGATGTTGCCCAGGGGACGATAAATCCACTTCTATCTCTCCAGACTTTGAAGGACAGACATTTTTTCTTAAATAGACCTTCTCTGTTTTCATTCCCTTATTTATCTGGAGCTGACACTTTAGCACAGTAGATGCAGCCAGACACTCAAAACAAAGAGAAACTCGAGTCCTTGACTTCTTCTGAGACTTGCAGCCTGTATTTAAGAAGGAAAAAGAAAAAAAAAATCTAACAAACAGAGAAAGCTTGTTTACAGATTTGTCTCTCTGGCTTTTCTAAACATCAAATAGGCAGAACAAAGATTAGGAGTTTCTTCTACTTTGTGATGTACTAAATAAAAAAGAATAAAAATACTTATAGAATAACAAAAGAAAGAAACAAAAGATACAGTGCACAAGGTGTTCCTTTGGTTTCTTGGGAGCATGTGCAGTGAGGCTCGAGATTGTTTGTCTGCATTGCAAACCCTCACAATGAGCTTTTGAAAAATGTTTCATTTGCTGGGTACTTGACCCTCTGTGTGGATAATGTGTCTCCAAAATGAAGGGAGGAAAGGAGGAGGCAAGGGAGAAGAAAGGAACTGTCTTTGCTGCTATTATCTTCAAAGACTGCAACATTTCTGCAGGGTTTCTAGATAAATGGTGAAGGAGAGCTCTCCCATCCTTCCCCTGCTCTGGGATATACTGTCCTCCACCCCTTCTGCTGGAGGCTGATTTCACTTTTCAACCATTTGCTGTGGTGTGATTTACCAGGCCTTGGCTGCAAAGAAACCAGATTTCCCAGCTGGGCTGGCCTTGGTGAGAGAATCACCCCTGCCAAAGGCTGAAATCAAGGTTTTTCACATAGTGTTCAAGTACAGAATAGGGCAGAAAGCAATAATAGGGGAGAAGGGCAGGATGGCCAGACATCCAAAAGCTCTCTGAGCTGTGTGGGATAGATGGGACCTCTTCCTATGGCAATTTCCCCTCCTTGGGCAGCTTTGGGTGAAAGTGCCCTGTTGCTTTTGCTGTAACCTGGTGACGGCTGCTGTGGGCTTGTGCTCTGGAAGTCCTGAGGGGATGCAGACACCATTGGCTGCTCTCGGGCTGGGCAGTGGATCAGAAAGGAAGAAAGCAGTGACAGGAGTGGGAGGCAGCTGCAAGGACATAATTTGTCCCAAAAGCAGTTTAAAAAGTGCAGAGAGCAGTGTGGGTGTTGATTTGGCAAAGGATGCCCTGGTCATCGCACCAGGCCTTGCCATCCCCTCCGTACATCCGTGAGGGCTCAGTCTCTGTAAAGCCCAGCCTGTTGTTTAATCACTCGGATAAGGACTTGGGGCAGTTCGTGTTTCAGGTAGTAGGAAGCTCTTGGCCCTGGCCTTGAGGAGGGAAATGAAGCTGGTCCTGAACACGGAGGATAGTTCTCACGTGGGTTTTTTCTGTCGCCACCATGTGAGACTGGCGCGTGCATGCAACAGGCACGGAGCCACCGCCACCAAACACATCCCCACTGCCAGCTGGACTTCAACCAGACATCCAAAGGTGAAATCTTATCTCCATGCCTGAGAGAAAACAGGAGGAGATGCAGATGGTCCCAATAAACCATTGCAGGAAACAAAGTACACTTGATAAGGAGCAAGGGAAAAGGAGGACGAGAATTCCTAATGTCAGTGATTCTGTTAAAGACTTTGACCATGCCTTATGGGAAACTGCAAAGTTAAAATATAAATAAACTGACTTTAAAACCTCAATATTGCAACAGTAGTGGCTGAGTTGAATTTAAATTACCTTCTGTAATTCTTGGAATATCTAATGCTTTAAGAAAGTGTGATGTTTTTCTTACGTCTTACATAACTTTTTTTGGTCAAATTTCTGAAGCAGTGTATTGATTTTATTTTTTTTAAGGCAGAGATTATCAAGCCTGTTATCAATTGCTTACAAATAAGGGCTGGACATGTTAGAGAACTAACAATTCAAAGAGCAGGGGATTCTTCTCAAAATCTTATCCAAAGATCCTAACACTTTCCTCAAAAGTCCCTGGGTATCGAAGAAAGATAAGGATAGAGACATCATATTAGTGACTGTCATTTTATTTTATTTTATTTATCTGCTGAGTGCAGTGCAGAGAATCACTTTTCAGCTCTGAAATTACTGTAGGTCTTGTCCACAAACAGAACCTAAGTGCTGCAGACTACACTGTGCTTTTGCTCTTTGCATCCTGAAAGATTCTTTGGCTTGAGGAAAAGGCAGCTCTGTATCTGCTCACAAACAGTGAAAACCAGACAGCTGCACACAGGACATCAAATCTGAAGGTGTAGTTTTGCCTTCACCCTCGGAATAGGAATGAGTGTTACATCAGCAGGAGCACAGGCTGGCCCCCTCAATGGCCCAGCATTTTGGGGTTAGTCTGTGCAGACCTGCAATATTCTTATTGATTAGAATTAATTTAATAGTACCATTGTGCCTCTAATGAATACAAAATGATTCTATGAGCCCACGTAGAGGGGTTTTTTCCCTTCTAAAATGGTATATGAGACAAGTAAATCTACAGGACACTCTTTGACTGCTGATTCATTTCTGATTCATAAAAATAAACAGATAGCAAGACATATGTCTGAGTTGAACAGCATTTACTCTGTGGGAACATGTAAATGTAATAACACTCTTTAACAGGGTTAAACAATATTAGCCCTCTGATTTGTCATTATTAGTGTCACTAATTCTAGTTTCATGAACATCACTGAAAATATATGGCATGCAAAAAATCTACTACCATAATGTGAGCACATGCATCTGTCTTTCCAGAAGAAAAACAGGCTTGGCAGGGACTGCAGTTCTGCAAGGATTTGAAACAACAACTTTTTATTCATTAAAATGTGGTTATGGCCTGAAAATGGACTTGAGAGAGAGGAGGAGGGAGGGAAGAAATGCTCTCTCTTTATAGACAGCACTTAGCAGTTCCAGTTTGTCTTCCATTGGCAATCTGCACTGACAGATACAATGGTTTATTACTGCCCCATCAATGCCAATGGAAAATCTCCCCGTGGAATTCAATGGGAGAAAGACCAGACCCCAAGTCTGGACTGCTGTCAACAGTGGGGAGCCAATGTCAGTCTAAACAGAGCAAGTTTGGTTTCTTTTCTGCCCCATGTGTCTTCAACAAATTGCCAGCTCAGTGTTGAATCCAGACTCTTCACAGCTCGTGAGGAGAGCGGCCAGGCAGGCTTTGCCAAGCCTGTGGAGTTTGAGGCTGTGTGAACCTTGTGCAATATTTACCTGCTTTGCAGGACTGGGGATTGACTTCTGCAAGCCAATTCTCCTCTGACTTTAGGCCAGGGCTCATTTCCTTACCAGGACACTGCCGTTGCTCTGGGTGTCCATGTGCACATGAGGGCAGTCACCAAAATGCGGCACCTGCACACGGTCACATCCCCAAAGGCACAGCCTGGACTGAGACTCCAGGAGAAGGCTGTCAGAGCAACGTGGCCTCTGCCTCAATAACCTGTTCTGAAAGCCCCCAGTGCACACGAGACACCAGAACTGCCTTATACAGCCTGGTCCAGGATTTCCCTGCTCCTGCGTGTAGGAAACACATTTTCCTAATGCCTTAATTCCAGTTGTCTTTGCTGCAAATAAGGTGAGTTCTGAAGGAACAAGAAGAGTGTTGTTCTCTTTAAAACAAACTTCTGCATATTGGAAGACTTTTGTCATATCTTTCCTCTTATCAAATCTTTCCTCTTTCTTTCCTTCTCTGGACTAAAGAAACCCAATTCCTACAACCTTTCCTTACAGGTCCTGTTTCCCATATCTCTTATCATTCCTTTCTACTCTTCTCTGGCCTCTTGCCAGTCAAACCAAATGATGCTTCCTAAAGCTGGACATCCTGCCCCTATTTTGTTGCTTTGGATATAGGATAGTGAAGCAAGCAGAATTAGCAAGAGATGAGGAGCTGATTTTTAATCCCCTCCATTATCCCTGAGCTGGATAGCACTGCTGCAGGGGTTTAGGGGAAAAAAGAGCCAAACTGGGAGCACTGAACAAATGACATCAATTCCTAGGTATGACCATCTCTTAAATTATGCCAGGTCCTCATTAACCCTGAAGTTATTACTTTGCTCAGATAAATATTCACCTGCACGTTCACCTCAGATGGGGTTTCGGGGACAGCGTGAGGAGCATGCCTGGAGTCAGCTCGACTCCTGCCAGCACCACTGTGCTCCCACAGTGCCAGGAAGGAGTGGATCACGACAGAAATTGCTGTGCCGACTGTAGGAGCAGGGGGAGGACACTGTTGTCATGTCCATGTTCTATCTGTCATCTACTGGTAGCTATTTATACTGCGCTTATCGCCGGGGTGGGATGAGCAGGGGGTAACGGTAACGTGTGAGAGCCTCCGAGGCACAGAGCTGAAAAAAGAAAGATCCTGTTGGGTTTTAATGTGCCAGACTGAGCCTGGGAGGGAGTCGCTACCTGTCACAGCACGGGGACTGCTCTGCAGGCACGGCGTCTCTGCAGACCCACGGCCTTCCAGCGGCACTCAGAATCCCTGAAAAATCACAGCCTGCGCCGGGAAATTGCAAATCCCTCCAGGACTGAGCTCCAGGGCTTTAATAGCAGCATGTTTTATTCAGCCTGTTTCTCCTGTGCTGTATGTTGTCCTTTATATGTTTTCAATATTTAAAGCCTGTTTTTCCTGACAATGTTTCTTCTGGCATTTCTACACAAGATTTCTCTTTTTCCATGTCTCTTCATTCCAGAAAGTTGTGGTTTTGTGCACTGTTCTCCTACGGCTGTGAAATCTCTGGGTGTCCATTAAAATGAAAAGAGTGACAGAAAATCAAATTAGTTTTATTATCTATGGTAGCAGTGCTAGGAAAAAGATTGGAACTGTATCTGTTTGGGCTGGGTAGCACAGGGAGAGCCAGAGAGCTGGACTTGGCCTCACCTGGATTATTAATTTTTATTTTTTTCTTAATTCTATCCCCTCAATCGATTTGTAAGGAATCATCATTGCCTTTTATTGTTATAAACTAAGCAGTGTGGGAGGTTTCAGACAAACCCATTTAATTTTTAATCCTCCACTTCCTCCATGGCATAACCACTCCCCAAACACTGTGGATTTGGTGCTACTGGTGATGGGAAATCAAGGACCATTTTAAAATGGAATAATTTCTCCAGACAGTCCTGCTGTTGACAAATCCAGTTAATACTTGTACACAATTTTAGAGAACACAGAGAAATGTTACATCTACTTATTCACCTGCAGAATAACTTAGCACTGCATGTCAGCATTTAAAGGGGATTGTCTGTAATTAGGCTGCTATAAAATATAAGTATAGTGGTCACAGACAATAAAACCCAAGGAAGTATCTTTGCAGTATGTCTGAGCACAGGCAGTTCCACATGACCATAATGATCTTTCCCAGGAGACTCATATGGAAAAAGAACAATTTATAGGTGTATGTGTAAATGTATGTACACACAAACACCCAGCTGCAGAGAGGGTCTATCAGTTGTATCAGTTATGTATCAGCTCTGGGGAAAATAGAACTTGGTCCAGGGACATTTAAAGGAATTATTTTTAACTGAAGATGATTACATCTGTCTGTGATCCCACAAGACACTGGGGTTTCTTTGTCTTCTTCTGGTTTTCCCTGGAGACTGTGTAGGAAAATGAACAAAGCAGAAATGCAGAAATCTGTGGCTACTCTGGAGACAGAGGCAGCCTCGTGTATGGCGTGAGAAAGGAGAGCCAACATTCTTCTTTCCATCAGGAGTCCAAAGCTCCTTCATAAAGACAGAAAAGCTACTGCTGCCAACACAGAGAACATCCTTTGGGGGCTTTGGGGTCACCCTGGACGCTGCTGCTGGCAGGTTACAGCCCCAGAGAGCTGTTCTGCCACAAGAACAGGGGCAGAACATCCCCTCTGCTTATTCCCTCTGAAACAGGACGTCGAGGAGTGGGGAGTCCCAAACGATAGGAGTTCCAGGGCTCTTGGGATCCGGGGCCAAGTGCACAGCCCCTCCTGAGTGCCTGGTGCTCTCCTTTGCCATGCAGGGATGGTGGCCTGTCTCAGATTGGTGCTGTTGGTGCTCCATGGTCTCACCCAGGGCAGAGAGCCCTGGAGTGCTGCTCCTTGCACCGGAGGGGCCTGGCTGCAGCTTCTCGACAGCTCTCACGTCTGTCAGCTCTGGCTTTAATGGCCCTGCTCCCTGGAAAGATGAAATATATGGTTGGGCAATAAAAGAAAAGCTGGAAAGAAAGATTTATAATTTTCCCCTTAAGCCTGTCATTCATGTCATTAATATAGATGTCATTTAGGAGGGCAACAACTTTCTCTTCTTTTTTCTTCTTTCTTTTTCTTTTTGCTAAAAGCTTTGTGTATGTACCCACAGTCTGACAACCAAATGGGTCTGCCTTTCTTCTTTTCCCCTCCAGTATGTGGATTGCTTCTAATTCTGTCAGTCAAATGGAGCAGCAGTTTTGGGAGGGGAGTGATTAAGGCTCCCTCGGAATAAAGGGCTGCATGCTGTGCGTCTGCTATTCATCAGCACTGGGGATGGAAGAGCAATTCCAAGCTCCTGAATAACAGGATTTTTTCAAACATACAAAACACACCTTAGAAATACTGTACCAGCAAAGCGCACAATCTCCAAGTGCCATGCTTATTTTCTGTTTATTCATGCTTTATTTTCACTTTTCACCGTGTTCACCCCACTCAGCCCGAGTGCTGGCTCGGTGCTTGACTCCAGACTCCCCCAGCAAAGCACTTGGCAGTTCCTTAACTGTGTTTAACTCGCTAAAACCAAACGATTTAAGCTTGTGCTTAAAGCAAAGCCATTGTTACATACTTTGTTAAAAGAATCTTCATTATTAGATCTGAGTCTATGGTGTTGGTCATTTATGGGGGGGGCAAAAAATGCAGAGTAGACAATCCTGCAGTATTTCCCAAACCAGTGTCAATTTAACAAAACAGTTGTGTAGGGAAAAAACAATATTAAAAAGATCAAATGTTTTTGAAGGTGTTTTTAAGCAAGCTGCCAGTTTGCAATTCCTTCCAGAATTGTTTACAAGTGTTTAAAACACACTTAAAATATTAAAAACCCCTTTTTATTTATAGTCAAACAGTATCTTTTATTTGACCTCATATTTTCTGTTTCCTTTTTGACTCCTCAAATATTTTTGACATTCATTTAAAGTTTCTCTGAAATGGAAATGCAGATGGGAAACGCAGCAGCTGGGGCTTACTGAGGAGTCAGGGAGTCTGTTGGAGGTAATGGATTCACAGTCCCCCAGATATCAGTCCAGCACCACTGGCATAATACCCTCTTCTCCATGCAGTTAAGATGAAAAATGCAGATGATAAATTGTACTCCTACATATCAAGGGATGGTGGGGGTCCTCAGAGACCGAGCGTTTGTTGAAATGCAAGATATTGCTTCTTGATTCCCCACTCTGTTTTATGGTGTGGCAAATTTATTATGGAGATAATATTCAATGCCCACACTTTCCTGAATTTAAAGCGAGGAGAACTTATCCAGGTCAGAGTTTTTTGGTTTTTTTTCTCATCACTTTCAATGTCTGCAAACATCCTGCCTGTGTGAGTGCCTGTAGCAGCGTGTCCGCTGTGTTTGCCAAGGTACAATGGAGGGAACACTTGGGTGCCACATGGTAAATGTTTCATGAAAAGAGTATCTAAAACCATCCGAGACTGTCTGCTCTGCACTCAAATGCAGGACATTATTTCATGATTCCCTGTGATCCCTTTGGCATTGTAATTCTAAACCGTGCAAAGGGAAGTGGATGAAGGTGGATTACAAATTCTAGGCCGTATAAAGAACCTGTAATTATTTGTTAAACTGTTGTGTTTAGTCTCCTGTTCTGCTGTCTCCGGGCTGGGCTGTGCAGTGTTTTCCAGTTTAACTCCCTGACTGTTTTACTGGTGTATAAGGACAACATGTGCCTCCTCCTGCTTTCTCACAGGCCTGCAGATAAAATTTCTCCTTCAAATCCCAGGTGATGGCCTGAGAGTGTCTGCAGGCAGAGGATAACTGCCTTTGGGATACAAGCTCCAGTCCCACGCTGGGCTGATGGGACGCTTTTTGACCTGCCAGCAGACATTTCTGTATGAGCACGATGTCTCCAGACATCTTCTCATGGGTTTTTTTTTCTTTTGTTCTTGTTTCCCCTTAGACACAATTGAATTTGTTTTGCTTCAAGGTAGAATTTCCCCTAAAATGCAAACAAAAAGTGTCTGCTTCTCTGTCCACCCTTCCTTTCCCAGACAATGAGTCCCCTGCTTCATCTGGAGATGTGTGTGTATCTCTCTGTACCTACGTATGGATCTACCTACATGTATATTCTTTCTTACCCTGTTCCACCGTGATTTAAAATAGCAACCCTTTGCCAGTCTCTCCTCTCCCACCAGAGACAGGTGGGGTTATTTTGGAAGGTGCGAGGGTTGTTTGTTTTAATTTTTCTTTAAGTCACCAGAATGGTGTTAAATATAATTTCCATGAAGTGCTCCAAACCCACTGCATTTGCCTGGGTGTATTGTTTTTCAGGCTCTCTCCCACCTCTAATCAGCTATGATTCGGCACAGTTGGCAGTCTCTGCTCAGCAAGCAGACTGTCTGAATCACAACTCAGCCCTAGAAAGGATGGTCTTTCTAGGTCAGGGCTAAATATACTGACTATGGGGGTGAGCATGGAAAAGTTCCCATTCCAGCTGCTATCCTGCACTGAGTCTGCAGGGATAAAACTCCCCACCTTGACAGCATATTGTGAGGCTTCATTCACGGGGATGTGCAAGGGGAAGAGGGAAAGTCCTGTGGAGTCCCTGCCCCACAGCAGCGAGGGCCTTTGGGGCCGTGGCATCCAGGAGAGGCTCAGAGCAGCCTCGCCACGGCTCTGAGCTGGATAGAAACAGGGCATTGGAGCAGCCTCTGTCACCTTGGCATGCACTGGGCCCATGTCTACACCTAACCTTGCTCTTTCCTAGGACTCACAGCTGGTGGGATCAGGAGGGCTGGGTTCCCCTCCTGTCTGTGCCTGCCAGGCCGGGCACCCTCGGAATGCTCTGCCTGCAGGATGCTGCAGGTTCTCCATCCTCAGGCAGGGAGGGACAGCTACCAGACCTTTCCCTGATCTGAGGGACACTTCCAGGATGGCTGCCTGGCAAGGAAGGCAAGCTCAGGCCACCCTGCTGTGCTGCAAAGGGGGTACGGTGACATCCTCCGGGTGAGGATGCCCCAGAGCTCGGGGAGCAGCCAGGGCAGTGCAGGAGAGCCGAGCGCTCTCCTCAGGGCTGACAACTGCACAGAGCCCTTGGAGGCACAGCAGCTGTGGAAAGAGAGCACTCACCACATCTCCCTCCAGCCTGGTCCAGCTACTCCTCCAGCCCAGGGCTGACACTTGGCAATTCAGCTGGAAAAATTAGAGCACAAAGCCATGTGCTGTTTGAAGTCAGTAATGAAACAAACTCTCATTTCCAGGAGTGGGACTGCATTTCCATTGGCCCCTTCCTATTAGTTCTGTAATACCATCTTTCATTTTTATATAACACAACCAGCCTCCTGCAAGTTTTCTTTCCTTTTAGAAGATGAAGCTTCAAGATTGTTACAGTTGCTAGAGGCAACTATTCTGCAAAATCTTTTTATAAAATGTATTTATCTAATTAAAAATCTTTTAACAGCACCATGCCTGTAGGATCAAAAATCTCATTTATACTGTGCAGGACTGGAGCAAGTATTTGCTGCTTCTGTAGAGCCACAGGTAAACAGGGACTGGAGGGGCATGAAGTGACTGCTTCAACCCAGCTAATCCTAATGCACCTTTTCCAATAAAAAAGTGGGCTCTGAGACCTCTCTGGTTTATTATTGGAAGAAAAGTAATGGGGAGGGGGGAGGAGTAAGCTTATAATGGAGTCAATTCAATGTAGTTGGCAACAAGAGTAGAACAGCCTTACATCAGTGACATTTTCCAGTGAAACAAACCTGTTGTACAGAGAACAATTTTTAATTAACTCTATATCTCATGTGTTGAGGAACGTGAGCAAACTTCTTTATGACTTTACTTTTGGCTGCAAAGTATATCCCAGTTTTTATTCTCCAAGAATAGATCCATGAGGTGAGTGGCAGGGAAGAGAGGATTTCTAAATATGCATGTGAGACGGTACACAGCAACTTTGCAGGCACTTTATTGATTTTATCTGCTTCTTTTTCATGAGGCAGAGCATTTATTAAACACTAAATGGTACTCAGAGTGTCTTTAAGAAGACAAGGCTTGTTGAAGTTAGTGGAGAGTTTGGAGAAACCAAGTCCTTGTTGCTCAGCCTTGACAAGAAGAGCCCAGGCTGCCCAAGTTGGTGGCCAGGGTGGCCCTGTCATCGTGGCAGTGCCACTGACACGCCTTGGTGGCTCTTGTGGCTCTGGGAGTAGCCCAGGAGCTGCTGGTGGCCCAGGGTGGGCATCCCTCTGCTCTCCTGTGCCCACTGCAGAGCCCACTCTGGACTCTGATCTAATGAAGGGAGAAAAAGCTTTGTCTTAGTGGTGGCATCACCGTGTCACATGTCCTGGCTCTTCTCTGGTGGGGTGATAATGATATGGGATAATGATATGGGGTGATAATGGTAAAATGGGACAAAGCTCAGGTGGGGGACCAGAGGAGGGGACTGTTCTCAGGTATTGGGTTGGCATGAATGACTTCTCGGGGAAATCAGGAAGAAACTGGAAGTGTCTGTGCCGTGTCTGTGCCGTGTCTGTGCCACCTCTGTGCCGTGTCTGTGCCGTGTCTGTGCCATGTCTGTGCCATGTCTGTGCCGTGTCTGTGCCACCTCTGTGCCGTGTCTGTGCCATGTCTGTGCCATGTCTGTGCCGTGTCTGTGCCGTGTCTGTGCCACCTCTGTGCCATGTCTGTGCCGTGTCTGTGCCACTTCTGTGCCATGTCTGTGCCGTGTCTGTGCCACCTCTGTGCCATGTCTGTGCCGTATCTGTGCCACCTCTGTGCCGTGTCTGTGCCACCTCTGTGCCATGTCTGTGCCGTGTCTGTGCCACCTCTGTGCCATGTCTGTGCCATGTCTGTGCCATGTCTGTGCCATGTCTGTGCCATGCTGCAGCCACACTGAAGCTCAGTGTAATGTCTGGAGATGTTTCTCCAGAAACCAAAGCTACCAAATCACAAAATGAAACACTTGCTCTGTGTATTTTTTTTTAACCTATCCTAGCTCAAAATTACTTCTGCTCGTAATTAACTTAGCCAATCAACACCATGAACCAGCCCCTGCCAGCTGCTGGCATGTCTGGTTTGGCTGTGTTTCTCCACGCCGGTGAAGATGTGCTCATGGCAGGGCAGAGACTTGTACTGGCTGCAGTCTGAACTGGTGTGAGACAGCCAGCCACAGAGAATGAGTGTAAAAAGCACATGAGCATGTCTTTGGCCTTGCCCATCTTTTGATTCCAGGAACTTTGTTCAAAATAGATTGCTCTCAGGGCCACCAAAGGAGGTTGATGATTTCCAGTCAAGCTGAAAAAATGAGTATTTCATGGGGAGTTGAAAAGGAATTTAATAGAACTACCTATAAACCAATTGGCTTCACTTCTGGTCCCAAGGCTCACCAGAGCTCAGGTGTTTCTCTCAGTGGGGGTCCCTGCTTGGCCTGTACCCCATCACTGCTCCTTCCACGGATGTGTAGAGATCAGACATTGGAGTGGGTTGTTGAACAGCATAGATCATAGGGGAGCCGAATTTGTATGCTTTAGCACAAATTAGATTGCATTTCTAAAATCCTAATAAGCATAGAGATGGATCCAGAGGGATTGTTACAAACCAAAGCAGAATAATAAGCTCATCCAGAATTTAGCTAATGGACAAAAGGAGAGACAGTTCTCAAGTAATGGGCACATCAAATGAAGCAGAGAGCATCTCTCTAAGAAGAAATACGATCCTGTTCTGGGATGCTGGGGCCTGCAGTGGGACATGGAGGGACTTTGCAAATTGTGGCTGTGCTGGGGAGAGCTGATGAGTGGGGAGCAGAGTCTTGTTCTTGAATACGAGAGTCAAGGAAGTACTTTAGGTATTGATGAAAAATTGCTTTTAGGATACCAAGTCCTTGATTGAAATGAATGGAGAATTCGTCATTGACTGCAGTGGGATCAGCACTAGACCTGTAACAAGAAAATAATAATGGTCTTGTCTGAGAAATAAAAGAAAAAAATAAAAGCCAACATTAAGAGCAGCCAAGAGCGTTCTGTGTGGCTCTAGGAACACTGTACTTGGTGAATCATTTCTCTGTTAGATAGACCATTTGTTCGGCTCCTGATTTATCTCCAAGCAAATTTAGACTACTCAAAATCAATTTGCTCGTTATAATTTTTCAATGCCTATGGGCAAACTCTTGGCTTCTGCTGTTCCCTATTGTTGTTCCTGCTGAGCATTGGTTGCCTGGCTCACGTGGGGCTGTGCTCCCTCCCTGCCCGAGTGACGAAATGTTATAAATAGAGGCTGGGGAAAATCACAGCGCCCTGCGTTTCACAGGGGTGGGATTCATGGCTCGAAAGGGCTCTGTTACACTACTCTTACATGGTTAGCCCCAAAATTCTGATTCCCTTTTTTTTAGAGTCAGTTCAAAGCACCTGTTCTTTAAAAGAACTGGGTGCACATGTTAACAGGCAATAAAAAAACCAAAGCACATCAGGCAGCAGCTAAAGAGACCTTGAAAGGCTTCCCTGAGAGCCATTGAGCCAGGAACCTGCAAATATCCATTAATAAAAGTTATTTTGCTGATGCAGGTTTCTCACAATAATGTGATTGGGTTGGATTGCTGTTTGGAAGGAGGTGACCTAGGGAACATCCCTGGACATTATCCTGGGGAGCCTTTTAAGGCAATACCAGCCCAGTGTCAGCACATTTTATGGACACTGCTGCAGCTCCTCTAGCTTCTTGCTGGATGGGATTCAAGCAGTAGCATGGAGGGGATTTAACAGACCTCTGGCCTTTACTGTTGAAGCTGCTGCTTACCGAGGATCCTGTCGAAATTTTATTTAGATATTCCTATTTGGCCTCCCTGTTTAGAATTTTAATTACATTTGGCTGTTCCGCATCCCATCAATCCAGTTTCGTGCTTCAGTGGGTGCTCCTCAGCACTGAGAATTCATTACCTGTGGGGCCACTGAAGGATCCTTCAGCCTTTATCGCTTCCTCTGAAATTCTGGGATTTGCAGCCCTGCCTGTCCCAGAAGAGCTTTAACAGGAGGTGTCCCACTGCAGGAGCAGATCTGCTGGTTTTAACCTGTGTAAGGAGCTCTGTTCAGCTGCAAGAGCAGCCCAGGCTGAGCTTAGCTCTGTTATCAGGAGATTCTGTGATTCTCTGTACAAGAAAGCTCCTGTTTCTAACTCATACAAGTGACACACAGGTTTGTCTCACGTCAGACTGAGCAGCTCATCTGATGTTGGGTTTAGCACTGAGCCATTGTGCCTTCATTGGGATCCTTTGTTCTTGCAGTACCTTACACCAAACACATTTTTTGGAAATGCTAAGAATTTGCATGATATTAAAATGCATGTTCCACTGGGCTTTCCAGTTAATTCTTTCACTTTTTTTTTTCTCTTTTTTCTTTCTCTTTTTTTTTTCCCCTAACAAATAGGGCTCAGTTTTACCATTGTTCATTTTTTTTTCTTTTATTTAAGCTAAATTTTCAGCCATTCAACTCCTCTGTTGAGATTTTTTTCTTTCATTACTTTATGGCAGATGAAAGTTAAGAGGTCCAATTACTAACATTTTATGATAGCACAGAATATTATTAAAGCACTTAAGAGGTTATTAACACCTTTTATGTACCTCATTATTTAAAAGCCTGCCATATTTAATCATTTTAGCACCATTAAATTGGCATTAACAACAACCCTATGACTTACACTCAGAAATGTCACCATTTGACAACACTAATGCAATAAAATATCTCACAGAAACCTGGAGGCACCAGGTGAACTATGAAAAAACACAAAAATTGGGCTTTTTCATGGCTTCCAGCCACAGAGAGCTGCAAGGAGAGCCACGGCAGTGCCCACCTCACCGTGCTGGCAGTGCCTGCTCCAGAGAGCCGGGAGGGAGCCGGGGGAATGGGTTTGCCAGGAAAAGCTGGGCTTGATGTTGGACCCTCTGCAGTGGGTGAGGAACATGAGGGACTCTGAGACCTCCCTGTGCAGAGAAGCAGGAGCTGATCCTAGGCCAGTCCTCTCTGGAGTCCCAGTGCAGCCAAAGTCAGAGGACTTCCCTGGGCAATGGGAGTCCTGGGAATCCTTTTGTGTCCCCACGGGTGCTGTGGCACCTTTGCTGTGTCCATGCCACAGCACAGGCTCAGGCTTTAAAGGCCCTTAATTCCATGACAGTCACACTCCTCACTGTCCCTGCTGATGGATGAGAATCTCTGGCAGGTGAGGGAACAGCAAAACCCTTCATTCCCTGTCCTGCCAGGGCCCCTTGTTCCCAGGAGTTACACATGTGCCATTCCCTCTTGAAGCTGTATAATTTCTCCTATGACTCTCCCCTTGGATCCCTTTCCTTTCTTTCCTCCCCTCTTCCTGTGCTGGGGGGCTGACGCACAACCTGGTGGTTGGTGATTGCACACCCAGCATCTGCCTCTAGCCTCTGATTATCAAGGACAAAACCCAACAGCAGACTGGAACATCACGTTAATCAAGTCAGAAATATTATTTTTACAGCCTTCTGATTATTTCTAACAACCTGCTAAAAGCCAGTGGGACTGGGTGGGTCAGAAAAGCTCTGGCGACATTGGGAGTGTTCCAGCCCCTGGAGTTTTTCCAGCTCCCGCAGTTTTCATCTCACCAGCTGAAGGTTCGATTCATGTGGGACTTTTCCACAGCAAAATATGGGATGAATTGTGTTTTCTCTGTAAGGTTTACAAATAAATCCCTTTCCCATAATCATTATTTTCATAGACAAGTGTTACTAATATATTTTGGCATTTTAAAGCACATCCTTGAATTTACCCTGGCAACTGCTGTACAGCTGAACACACAATCAGGGAAATCTATTGCATGACTTTAGTAGTATTTGCATTCTTTGTGATGGTCTAACAGGGAAAAAAATGAAAAAAGTCCCCAAAGCCTCAAATTTAGAGCCATAAAAGGCCTCCTGAGTTATTTTTCAGATGTTGGCACTCAGACAAGTGACTGTGTCAAGAACCCCAACAGGTCTATGTACAAAACCATCTGCTGGAAGGCTGCCAGCAGCACTATCAGGATATTAGTTCAGCCTTTTGGGGAGAGTAAATGTCAGTGTTTGTAGCTGGGAAGGGTCGGGGCGTTCGGTGTTAACGAGGCTGCCTGTCCACAGCCAAATCCCCCCTGCCTACGTGATCTGCGGGATCTTCCCTGTTTCCACTGCCCTTGAAGGGATGGATTAATATTCCAGCCCAGCCACGCTTGGGTTTGGTTTGCTGTTTGTAATACATCGATGTCTGCAGCAGTTAAATGCTGGTAGGTCTTCAGGTCTGTTAAACAAATTATGGGAGCCTTTAAACATCGTTGCACTGGGCTTCATCCCCCACAGCCAGATGCAGATTGCTCAGGTGTGAGTGGAGAGGAGGGAGCAGGGCTTCCTGCCAATCCCCCTCTCCAGCAGAGCCAACTCCCTCGTTATCTGGGAAGGTGGGGGGTTTAATTAGCATGTCTTGGTCTAGGGTTTAACAGCAGTGCCCTGGCCCTGAGGATAGAGCTGTGTCTTGTTTTTTCCCCCAGGTCTGGGTCTGTCTCTCCAGGTGTCTCTGGTATCTCTGAAGTTCCCTGGCCGTCCTTCCTCCAGTTCTTCCACCCTTTTCAAGGGTTTTGTTTGGGTGTTTGTCTGCTGTAGTACCCTTCACTAGAATCTCTGCCATGGTGATGGAGCCAGGCCGTGTCCTTGGGACCTGGGCCATGGGGTGCACCCCTGCAGGATCCTGTGGCTGGCTGTGTGTCTGAGGTCTCCCTGCCCCAGCTGCTGCTGCCAGCTGGGGTGTTTGGGACAGGAGTGTCTCTGCAGGGCCAGCAGCAGCTCCCCCTGCCATGGGCAGCACAGGTCTGATGTTTCTGCAAGGGGCTATGCCAGCAAAGTGAGGATCAACATGGGCAAGGACTGGGCACCAAGGGGAAGAGCTGCTATACATTTATATGTTATGCTGTATAATGCTATTCTGAAAATGGCAAAGCCCAGAACCTGCCTATAGGAGCAAGTTTTACCTGTTACATCAATACAGTTGTAGCAACAGGTAACTACTGCATTCAGTGCTCTAGAGTAGCTCCCACGTGGCTTTTCCTATCAAGTCTTCACCACCAAAAGAGGTGTGACTTTCATTATTTTTCTTTATGGGCAGGTAGCTAATAAAGGTAACTAGAGAGTAGCCACGGGTCACTTGGCATTGGCCAAGGGAAATGGTTTAGTCCCTCCGGTTATTTCAGACTCACTATTGCTCTTTACCTGCTCAGTTAACTTAAAAACCTGTCTCAGCACTTGTTCTGCTCGTGCCTAGGAACTGCCCTGGAATATTCACCCCAGCCTGTGTAGCCAGGCCAGCAGAAGTTTCTAGTGTAGTCTGTCCTTCCTCGGCTGAGGGGACCATCTCCTCAGCAAGCAGAGCTGGGCAATCCGGCTGTGTTTTGCAGAGCATCACCAGCCCCGGCTGGTAGAAACCCGGGATCATTTATCATCTGGGGCTGTGATGGATGAGGTGATACGAATTGGTGGCTTTGGTCCATTAGTGTTGGAACCAACTGATCTCCTTACTGGCAGCCTCAGCTGGAAAGACTCTTGGTGCCCTGTGGCACCTTTCCCTCTTTGGAGAAGGCCTCTGTCCTTCAGGGGGGACTGTGAGCTATCAGCACAGTGACCCCTGAGATTTTGCTGCCTCTGCTTTCTGGAGCTCTTTCCTACTCCGCCAGGGCTCAGTGGATACTCCAATTCCTGCTGCGAGGCCGAGTCAGCTCCCTGGGGACAGTGCCCAGGACCCCCAGGCAGGTGAGGCAGATCCCACAGCTACTTTGCAGCCTGGGATTTGCGTGTCTGCATAGCGGCTGCTTTGCAGCACCGAGTTATTTGCATTTGTGTGGGTTTTTTTCTGCCCCAGATCCCACAGCGAGCTCTGCTCAGAGCTGCTGCCTCTCGCACGCAGCACAGCCCGGGCTGGCTCACTCCTGCAGCTCACCTGGTGCTTGCCACAGATTCAGCAGTTCAAGTTAAAGTTAGCCCTGGCTTTTAAGGTCTATTCCAACCCATTTAACTCCTCGGCTTTGTGTGAAAAACAAATGGGAAATATAAAAGCTTACATCAGCTCCTGCAACTCGCAAAGTGAATGGGAAAGCTGGAAGAAATTTACAGTCAGAAGAAGAACTGTGTGTAAACTCTCACTTTGTTCAAAGACAGTTTATTATCAAAGGATAATTTTAGGTGACAGTTGTTGCTGGGGTATTTTGTGCTTTTTTTTTTTTTTTAATTATTACTACACTTTAGTTATACAGTGTAATTCTTGAACAGATACTCAAACAAGCGAGATTGGCTCATCATTCCTCTTTAATTCCACATCATGTCACTTTGGAAAGGAAATGGCTTGGTAAAAGCCAGAGAGTTCAGATATGATGCTGGCAGATCGTTATGAAATATTCACAAGACATTTAGTTTAACTTGGTGCTAATTGAACACTGACAGCACAAGTTACTCCTGCCTGCAGCAATAGTCTATCACGTTTAGGCAAGTGGCATTCCTTCCCCTTTGATGCTCTCCGAGATTGGAGGCTGTGAGGGAGCACAGTTAACAACCAGTAAACACTCGGGGAGCAGCACTGGAGAGGGATCCTGCACAGAGAATCCTCTAAAAAGTGGAGAGAGTTTATTTGCACAGGGGCTGTGATAAGGCTTCAACTCTGTCTATGAAAATACTCAGCATTAGGTGAGGGGTGATGCTAAATTGAAATAGATTTTTTTTTTTTTTTTAATATCTTCCTGAGTGAGGACACTTAAAAGCAAGACTATTTGCAGACTACCTACTGTCACTTTTCTGAAGCCATAGCCCAAAAGGCCTCCTTGCCTTTTGGGTTTCTCATCTTGAGATGAGGGGTTTCCAGGGCAGTTATAGCTACAGTGGTGTAACTCTGTATTTTCTGATGGAGACGTGGCCTTGTTTATTTCTTTCCTCTTTATTTCTGTAGCTCAACATGCTGATATTTGTGAATTTGTTTCTTATTTGTCAGTTCAGCTTCCCTGTGGGCATTTAATAACAGGAACTTTCCTACCATTTTAATTGTCTCTTATTCCAGAGCCAAGCAGAGTTTGAAGCAGAGTATTAATGCCATCATTTTAGTCATCAGCCATGATGTGTGGTCTAAATAGCTTGGATCAAAACTCGGTGCCCAGCTTTGCCTGAAACCCTCTGGCAATCTGTGGCTTAGATGCAGTCATCTGCCCTGGGTGCCTCAGTTTCCCAGCTATGGAGAAAGGCCAAGTTGTTACTCAAGGACTTTTCTCATCCTCTCATTTGGAGGAGTTTGCTGCAGACTCCTCCTGTGTGGCCAGCACAGGGGGTGCCCAGCAGGAATGTGCAGGAACAGCTGCCTCAGTAGGGACCCTGCTCCCCCTGCACTGCAGCCCATGCCAAGCACATTTTGTCACTCTCGGTGTAGCTGAAGGACTGAGTGACTTCCATGTGAAGCAATATATTAAAAAAGTGACCCAGAACATTTTTAATCTACCAGGGGAAAGGTTCCCATCTGCCTAATTCACCTGTCCCAGGGAGTTAAACTGGGGACAGAGGCACAGACGAGAAGGTGTTAATGAAACTGTCACCGAATACTGAGGTGACAGTGGCTTCGATTTCAGGAATTCCTCCAGCAAATGGGGTGGTGACTGAGCACTTGCTGGCTGTAGAAAGGCAGGCAATAGTACAGCCAGCATGACTGACCAAAGTAGTAGTGGTACAACTGGTAGTAACCATCTAAGAGCTCCAGCAGCTTGGAGTAAAGCCCTGCTGTTCAGTGCTTGTACAAATGCAGGGAAAATCAGCATCCCCTTCCCCATATCCCTGATGGGAAGCTACAAATCAGTGTAAACAGACAAGGAATAAGAGTTAAAATGTGAGGAATATTGCACAGGCAGCAGTCACAGCACACACTGGTGTTGAGGCTGTGTTTTTCCCTTTTAAACAGAAATCATTGGAAGTGGGGAGTGCTAAGAAAGGATTTAAAGGAGGTATCTGTGATTTCTTTGAAGCTTGGGGTAGGGTGAAGGGTGAAGGATGGTTTCTGAGCTAGACAGACTGGAAACAGCAGCTGGTGATTTATTGTTGGGGTGATCCCCACTCCACTTGCCTCCAGTGCCAGTCATGGTGAAATAGGGATCACCCCAAAAGAGCTTCTGTCTGAGGTGGGGGACACCCAGCTGGGATTGCAGAGAGGAGGGACCAGGTGAACTTAAGCAGCTAAGAAAAACATAATTTAATCAGCAGAAGGTTTTTCAGCCCAAGCAGATTCTGGATATAAGGTCATGGATGAGCTGAAAGCCATAGAAAGGGAGCTTTCCTGCCCTGGAGTTTTACACAAGATGGTTGATGGCTGTAGATAATGATCTGCTGAGAAAACACACCTTGCTTTCAAAAAAAACATATTTTCAAAAGCCAAGGATGCAACACTGGACTAAAAGAGCTTCCAGACTTCCTTTCCATAGACCCCCCACCCTCAGGTTGTTGAATATCACTCTCTCAGTGATATTGTCCTTGGGAGGATTGAATAAACTTACAGTCCCCCTCTACAGAGAAGCAGTAGAGGGAGGGACATGAAATGTCCCATCCTCCCCAGAGTCCTGCTCCAACTGGCTTCCATAAGCATTGCTCCTCAGGAGGGAAAACAAATGAGGCTTTCAAAACTGTTTTACTTAATTCATTTCATTCTGGGCTAGAGCAAGGCAAATAGACAGTGGGAGGACTTCACTGATAAAGTTTTTTGGGGTTTTTTTCAAAAGCTGAGAATACCAGAAGATAACACAACAGCAAATTAATGCATATTTTAAACCCTCGTACCTAAACATTCCCTTTTGGGGCTGCGCCAGGTATCTCGTGGTGCCAGTGAAAATGGGATACAGATGTTCACTTGTTTGGTTGGAGACACTGCAATAATTCATGCCTGCTACAAATGATCAGCTGCCTCGTGCTCACAAAAGAATACTCTGATCTTTTTGTCAGGAATAAGAAAACATATCCCCTGTACCTATATTAAGGAAAATAAGGCCTATAAGAACTGTGGAAATGTGTTTTTCAGTTTTCAAAACGTAATTTCTGTTGTAGCACCACAGCCTGTATTGGTAAAAGAACAATCAGCATGATTCCAGTCCAAGGTGTCCTCAATGCAAGGGGAATGAGTCGGTGTCTGGGACAGGTATATGGAGCATTCAAATTCCTGCTGTGAAATGTGTATTCACAGAGGAGCTTTGGGATGTTGTCCCTGGGGATTTTTTTTCCTTTGTTTCCTTTTTTACAGCTTTAAATATCTGCATCTTTTGGTAAGATGAATTTAGGTGGTTTTAACACGTTTTGCCTCTGACTTTGAACTCACTTGTGGTGAAAATAATCTCACTGAAGTCAAGTCCACAGTAACAGTGCTCAGGAATGCGGTGTGTCTGTTTTGATGGATGTTATGGAAAAGGGAGATGTATACCCCAAAAATACACAGGGATGTGAGGAGAAAGAGCTGAGCCCATCAGGCTGCAACACAACAGCAGGGCTGACACTCACCTTCTGCTTTTCCATGTACAGCAGAGAACTGCAAAACTGGCATCTGCCAGAAGGATTTGTTCCATCCCTGAATACCTGCACCGCTGGTTTCCCCCCTGTGCTGCTGTCAGGAGAGGTACAAACAGGTTCACACCTGCTGCATAGCTCGGGCTTGAAGGAATGCTTGTGCAAATTTGGCAGGTAGGAATTGCTCTCTTCAGATCAGACTGCACTTCTTGAAATAGGAGCTCTCTGCTTTCCCTGCCTGCTGTTCTATTTTTCACTTTCTTCTTGCAATGCCCATATTAAAATGAAGATTTTTATAACTCTTTTTTTTTTTTTTTAATTTTCTTAATTCGTTTTCATGGTGGGGCTGTAACCAAATCCAAAGTGGCACTTCTGGGAGTCCAGCCCTGATGTTGTATGAGGGTTTTAAAGGCGTGCACAATTTTTTCTCTCACTCCCCCAATTTTTTTTCTTGGTAATTTTTGTGATGTGGATTTGGGCCTGACACAACTGGCATCATTTGGGATGTAATGACTTTTTCTCCTGGTTTATCTGGGAGGTGTTTAACCTTTTGCTCACCTTTCTCAAGTTGTAGGTTGACTTCTAATTGAAAAATCCCATTTAGAATCAAAACCCACTGAAAACCTTTGGATTCAGTGCACTTAAATGCAGTGCTTTATTTCCCTATTTTTTTCAACTGTTTTTCTTGGCTTAAATGACTCACCAGATTTTTTTCCAATTTATTGAAAAGTTTTGGCATTCTGAAAGGGCATTTTTTTCAGGACTAACTGTTAGCTGATTGTTTTTTCCTGTTACTGTTTACTACATTGTAATTGTAGTTTTACACATCAGTGCAGACCATGGACAACCCCAGCTGGGCATATATATATATATTTATATATATCTTTATATATATATATATATATATATATGCAGACTATTCAAAACTTTCCAAGGGAGTTGTGGATCCCTGGATAGCAAATTTCTCTCTCTAACAGCTGAATACCTTTTCTCATTTCTCTGTGGACTCCTCGAAGTCCCCAGCCCCCAGAAGTTCTCAGAGCACAGCTAAAAACTGTTTCAGGTTCATTCCCACTTGCTCACAGAATGTAGTAGTTCAGCCAAGACGTGCTGCCCCACTGGTGTTGCTTCACTGGAGCAAGTCACAGCCAGAAATAAAGGCAGGGTCTATTTTTTTCTTCTCTAAGTATGTTCAAAACATGAATTTCCATGAGTTTCCAACATAAGACCTATATCTGCATGGTAAGTAGAGTCACTTTCACTTGCAAATGAGGTTGGATCTGCTAAAAAATCTGCTAATTTGCAATAAAAATAGCATCCATCTTTGCTCTGCAAATATAGCCTCTTTGAAAACTGTCCCATTTTCAGAACTGCAGCAGCTTGTAGGATGGGAGAAAGGGGAAGGAGGAAATACCTTGCATTTGAAGTCACTTTGTATTTCTCCAGGACTACTTCACACACCTTTAGTCATTATGTTGCATTTTGTGTTGTCACATTAATTTTCACAGTAACAGACTGATATAAACAGTGTGACTGCACTGCAGAAGCAAGGGACACTGAATTGATTGGGAGGGAGGATTTGTTCAGACATAAATATCTCCTGCCATATTGAGGGGAGTTTAAAAAAATGGCCAGCCAAGAAATTGCTTTTTTGTAGGAACGTTCTGTTTCTCTCTTTTTCCTATTTTTTTTTCCTTTTATTACATGCTTTAATGTGAGACACCAGGAACAAGGGGAAAGAGAGTGGCTATTTAATGAGTCTGGAGTGCTGACTCCAACTGCTCTTTCAGAGGATGAAACTGCAAGGAATGGGAGACAAGGAAGGTTGAAGGGGTGTGTGGAAGATGGCATTAACTAAGGAGGCCTGGTCATGTAAGGTCTTGTTGGGGAAACTGCTGACTTTCTCGCAGGTTAAATGCTTGCAGGAATTGCAGAGTCAGGCTCCTAGAAAATGAGGGCACACACCAAAAAATCAGCACCTCAGCACACAACCAGGTGAGAACATCAGGTGCAGAGAGGAAAGCCAGTGCAATGCCTTCTATCCCGATCCCCCTGCACCCCAGGAAGGACGCAGAGATTGCAGAGAGGAGCAGGTATTGCTGTCCCTGTACAGCAGCACCTACCTGACCATCACCTTTATCCCCTAGGATGGGGTTGCTGCTCTGTGCAGCTCTGTCCAGACTTTCAGGAAGCTGCTCTAGCACTCACATCTGCTGGCTTGGCAATGCTGCTTTTGCCCAGCCAGTGGGATGACTTTCAGTGCAGGCTGGAAACATTCCCTGGGCTCCCATGGCTTTTCCTTTAAGGGAGGAGCTGTGAGATGCCTCAGCTTTGGAGCTGATTGAGTTCTCTGCTGGCACTTGTCACTCTTTGAGTATTCTGGGCTAGAGCTTGTGGTCTGGTGTAAGAAAATAAATTTGCCTCTGAGGAAGCTTGAAGAAAAGTCCCAGTATCTGATCAGAGGTTTTGCTATTAAGGATGGGAGCAGTTGCAGCTCTAGGAATGCCTTATTCCTCACACTTCTCCTGTGCTAAGGACAGCTGGAATGAGTCACACTGGTCCTTGTGCAGCATCTGAGCCTTGAACTGAGGTTTCCACTTGGTATGTCCAAGTTTCTGACACCAAAAGCCTTGGATGGAAACTTGCTTATGTCTGGCTGGTTGGCAGCAGGCAAAACTCTTAAAGGAAGAACAGCTAATTGCATATTCATAATGGCACATCCTTGAGAAAAGCCCTTCAGTTTGGATCTGGAAATTCACCCCTGTCCATGCTCAGCAACATCCACCCCCAGTCTCTGAAGAACATGGATCAAGCAGAGCTTTTCGGCCCTTTTCCTCTGAGAAAGAACCACTAATTTCTTCAGTTGGAGCACATTATTTTTTTAACAAAAGAGCATGATGCAGCTCTATACACCAGTTGGAAGCAATGTGATTTGTGTCATGAATACTAATATGCATTTGACGGTATCCTATAAATTCAACACGTTCTGAAGAGCATTAACAAGAGTTGTAGGAATCATACTTAAATTCTTCCCCTACTTTTTGTCAATTAAAGGAAAAGAAAGCTAGTGAGAGTCTGTATTTGTATCCAAAACAAATATGGCTTGGGTCACGGCAAGACTTCTGCACGCCGTGCTAGACCTGGGTCTACAGCACATTCATTGATTTTCGTCTCCATGAATCACCCTAAAGCTATAGGCAACAATAGCTGAAGCTATGTAGATGTGATTTCTAGTTCATTTGTTGTTCATTAGAAAGATTTTGTCTCTCTCATTTGCAGCACCCCTGCTGCTGCGTGTTCATTAGGAGAATGGAATGTATTCCAAATATTTTCTAGCTCTGGCAGGGCAGATGGTGGAAAGTAATTTTCCAAACTCTTCTGGAAGGGGTGGGGGGGGGGGGAACACACCCAAATAACCCCAAGTCACCCCCTGCACACCAGAAGAATTTGGAATTTTTGAGTGCAGACGTGCCGTACACTTTCTGTCTCTCTGGTTGTACAGTGCAGCGTGTCGGAGTGGTGGGAAGTGTGTATGAATGGGAATGTATCACATTACATGTGGGATGTTAGCAAGGCTGGGATTTTTTTTCACAGGAAACTGCATTTGCAAAGAGCACACAGCAACATGCAGTACCCTAAAAGATGTGTGTGAAGGAGTGAGCAAGATGCATTTCCCTAAATCTTCTGGGCAACCCAGTGCCTGAGGGAATCCCAAGGAGGGAGGACAGAGCCTGGGCCCCACTCCAGTTTCCCCGTCCAGTCCTGTGCAGAGGTGTGAGGCAAACTGGAAGCTTCTCAGACACCCCATCCCCGTTCCCTGCCCTTGGCCGGCGCGGGCAGAAGGATGTCCCAGTGCTCAGACAATGGTGGAGGAAGCGGCTCTGGCTGCATTTCCCTTCTGCTCCCTGGGGAGCCGAGGGAGCACACAAGCCAGGGCCAGATTTAGCTCTTGGATCCACATGAAACATCCCTGTGCCGACTGCTCCCTTCCTCCATGCTCGGGCTCTTGTCACGGGAGTGGAAGTGGCGCACACAAGGGGAACAGAGGGGCCGAGCCCATGTGCAGCAGCAGGGCCGGGAACACAATGTGGGGGAAACAAAGAGCGGGGCTGTGTTTGCTGCCTTCCCAGGGCCATTCACTTCTCCTGCTTGGAGCCTGTTTCCTCTTTTCAGGAGCCTCTTGACCTGCAGCTCCCTCTCCTCAGCAGACAGACCCCAAAGCCCTGCGGCTGGATCCTAATGCCTCTTCAGATCAAATCGGCAAAACACTCGGAACACAGAGCCCGAGCTGTGTGTTTGCAGCCAGGCTTTAAGCTCCTTGGCACTGGCACCAGGGGTTCCTGTTTGTTTTCCAACTCCTGGGGACAGCAATGGTGCTCTCGAAGTCAATACAAACAAAACAAGAGAGGCTCCAGCCAGTGCAGCAGAGCTTATCCAAGTGCCGCCATCCCTGGGACTGGGCTGTACTCTTGCCGATGGAAGCTGTCTCCAGCACTGATCTGGGCTGTCAGCTCAGGCCTGCATACCCCAAATCTCACACAAAAAAACCTGGCAGAACACAGAACTTCCTCAAAAGAAGGGCACCAATTGACCCATCTGTGCCAAGACACCCGACTCGGGAGGAAGGTGCTTTGACAGCTGCTCTAAAACCCCATCAGATTTTCAAAGCTCGCTATCAGTGATGGATTTTCAACCCCTCTCTTTCTCCAGGCACTCTCACATTGCAGTGAGTGGGTGCAGGTGGAGGTGTTGGGGGCCCTCACTTGATTCATTTCATAGAATCACACAATGGTTTATGTTGGAAAAGCCCTCTAAGGTCATCGAGTCCAGCCATTCCCCCAGCACTGCCAAGGCCACCACTAAACCCAATCCCTAAGCACCACATCTACACGTCTTGTACACTGAGCACGAGGCAGCAGACCCCTCTGAGCCCGTGTTCAGCTTTCAGGCAGCTCCATCCCACGGCATCCGCCCTCTCTGGAGTTAAGCGTTAGTGCCTGCACGTGGTGCGGGCTCTGTGGAAGCGGGATGGGAAACGGATGCATCCCGGAGCCGCCGTGACCTTCAACCCCACTGCTTGGTCACCCAGCAGAAAAAATTGGGAGCATTCCTTCCCAACAGCCAAATGTGGTCCCCTGTGGGAGCTGCTTTTCCTCTCTGGCCGGCCGGAGCTTCCTCCAGCCAGGACTGTCCCACCAGCTGAGATTCAGGGGTTTGTGTATCCCACATCCAGCACCTGTGTTTCCCACAGCCAGGCTGAGTTTTAAACTCCTCTCCATCAGCTACGGCCAGTGGCTTTCGGAGATGAGCAGGGGCTGTAATTGATTCATCAGGACTCCTGTTAATTGGGCTTTGCTCAGTTGTTGCAATATATTTTGTTCCTGATTATTACGCTCTGGAGCCATGGTTCCTTTAGGTAATTTATGCTGTAGCCTACGTATGTGTAAAAAATTTATTGCAATCGTGTTTTTAATTAAAATGCATGCGATAATACTAAAAGCAGAGAGGGGGAGGGAGGGAGGAGAACGCAGATTAAGTTTTTAATTGTTTTAATAGTGAGATTTGTTTCAGAGAGAACAGGGCATATTGGTTTCCTTGGAAACATTGGCGATGTATTAGCTGTATAAAATCTAGCATAAAAGATTTGAGAAAGTGAAGCCTTTAGGTTTTAACTGATGTTATAACTCTTTTCATTTGGAAAACCAGATTCACACATGCTCCCTGGAGTCCCAAAAAGGTGTCTTTTTGTGTTTTCTCTTAAGCCTTAGAAATCATTTCATAGATTATCGGAATCATTAGAAATCCAAAACTGCAATAACAACAAGAAGAAAAAACCTTCAACAATTCAATATCCCTGATTCATACGATTTAATTAGATGTGCCTGTAAGTTCTCTTTGTGCCAAACAGTACCAGGCTCAGGCAAGACTCCACGTGATTTGAGAAAGAAGTGCAAAAAATTTGGCTTTTTCAAATGTTCCAGTAAAATTAAGATTATTGGTAATGGACAGGGGGTTCAGTTATTTTATTGTACATCACCTGGAGGTACAATATACAATGCACAGACAGTTTCAAGCTCAGAGAATCACTGAGGCTGCTGATGATGATCTGGCCTCACACAAAGTCTTCAAGGCCTCTGTTTTTCCTGGCTTATGTTTTAGGAACCAGAGAACCCCTGGAGAGCCTCATCCCCAGAGACAGCACGTCAGGTTTGGGGCTACAACACTCCAAGGCAGTACAGGAGGTCAAATGTCCATTTTAAGGATGTTCTCATCTGAAGTTAAAACACTTCATTCTCTTTGAAAAGCAGGCTCTCAAATTATAAATTTTGTCTCTTAGTGAGGAAGGATTCAGGTCTCTGCAGCCGAGTGAGACTGAAACAACCAATTTTAATATCTGTGATTCACCTCTGAGCCCAAACTGTGATGATACAGTGCATCTGGGAATCAAATACCGCAGAAACGCTCTCTTTGAAACAAGGGGGGGAACAGACTGCAGATAAAGTACCAGATGTAGGATTTTGGTCCATCAGAGAAGAGAATGGAAGGCTTGGTTTTAGCATGTAAGACTAATCACTCAGTTGAAATCATTTCAGCAGCTGAGTAAATAGACTTATGGAAAAGACATTTATGGGAGCATTTGTGTTCCAGGATCCTCCCTCTTTCCTAGCCCTCCCGTTTGTTTGCTTTTCTGTCTCTTTGGTGTCGAAGCCTCCCCGCTCGCAGGTTTACGAAGCAGCCGTGACGGTGTCAGCCGTGCCGTGTGCGAGCAGAGGGGTCTGAGCTCCCCATCCTGCCCAGGGACAGGGGCCCCTCTGCCCCGCGGGGCTGCGCTGGGCTCCGGGCACGGGACCGGGAGCACCGGCCCGGCCTCTCCATCGCTGTCCCGGTGCTTCCCCCGCTCCGGGTCACTGCCAGCAGCGGCTCCCGGCTCGGCCAGCGCAGGGGATGTCCTGGGCGCTGCCTGCCGGGGTGTCACGGAGAGGCACAGGGAGGGTAAGAAATGAGTAAAGCCTGAAGGAAGGGCACGGTCCAGGCAGGCTCGGCCTGCACAGGGAATGGGGGACTTCATGGCCCAGCCCTGCCTGGCTGTCTGTCTGTCCTGCCTGGCCTGAGCCCTGGCTATCCGTCCATCCTGCGGATGCAGACGAACCCTAGCTGTCCATCTGTCCTGCCCAGCCGGTGCAGGCAGGGCCCCGGCTGTCTGTCCGTCCGTCCGTCCGGCTGTGCACGGCGGCTGTGCCCAGGGCAGGGCACGGTCACCGCTCGACACCCCGCAGAGGTGATGCCGTATGTCCCTGCCTGCTGTGCGTACGGGCGGGTGAACCGGTTCATGACCGGGGCAGGAAGCGCTGGCAGGGTTTGTGTGCCGTGACACACCCAAGGCACGCTCAACCTGCGGCGCCGGGGGTCGGGGCAGCCCCGCCCGCTGCGGTGGCGCGGGGGCCGCGCTGTCCCTTTAAGGCGGCGGCGCGGGAAGGCGCGCGCTGCGCCTTTGTCACGGCCCCGGGTCACGGCGCGGTCACGGCCCCGCCCCACGTGGCGCCGCCGCCCGCGTGGCCTCGCGCGCCACGCCCCCTGCTCTGATTGGCTGCCTCGCGCCCCGCGGCCGCGGCCACCACTCCTGATTGGCTGAATCCGCGCGTCCTTTACCGGCGGGGGCGGGGCAGCGCCTGCCCGTGACACCGGGGCCATCTGGGGCTGCCCCGCGGCCTCCGCGGGATTTAAAGGGGCCGCGCCCCGCGGGGCGAGGCGAGTTCAGTTCTGGGCGCACTGTGCGGCCGGGTTTTCCATGCGAGACCGAGGGCGCATTCCTGGGGACACCCTTATGGTACCCCACGAGTGATGGTGATGGCGGGAGGAGGGCTCGGGCTCGCCCTGTGCTGACGCTGAATGGCGACTCAAGACAGGGGCATTTTCAGAACCTCCTCCTCTTCGTCCTCCTCCCCGCAGAGGTTCCCTGTGGCAGGCGCGGAGGGGCTCCGGGGATGGCTCCCGAGCTGCCGCCCGTTTTGGGCCGGGGCAGTGAGCGGGGCCTGCCCTGCCCCGGCTGCCCGGCAGCTCCAGCCCAGCCTGAGCGTCCAGGCAGAAAAATGCAGAGCAGAGCCTGGGTTTGCCTGAGCTCACCGTTCATGCAAGAAGCAAAAGCACCAAAGCGCAGCAGTTGTGTTTTGGCAAACACGAGCGTGTCCGTGTGTAGCATTTTTGCGTGGGAGTGCGCTGGGTGGGCGTAGATGGGCATCAATCAAGGACAGTTCAATCCATGAGCTGTTTGCAGCTGCTCCGCTTCCAAAACAATGCTGAGAGTGGTTCCGAGCTGCCTTCCAGCATCACTCAAGTGCTTCCTTGGATGAGCCTGAAGTCTTCACTTGGTTGTGGCAGAGCTCAGGGTCACTCACCTTTGTTTGCTTTCCAAAGTGCCATTCCCCTCTCCAAAATGCCTGCTGTTCCCTCAAGAAAAGTCAGGGATTATTTTATGCTTAAGCAGTTAAAAGCCTTCCCTCGGCGCTGTTTTATTTTACACGTGCCATCCCGGTTTCTCTATCACAAGGCAATGAAATGTGCTCAGGCGGAGAGCTGTGAATTCGGAGGGTTATGTATCTCCTACCAGTGCCTCAATAAAATGCAAAGGTAGGGTGGAGTCTTTCCAGTGATGTCAGCCGGAGTTATATTGGGCCCCAAATGAGACAGAATGGGTTGGAATAACATTCTGGTGGCTTCAGTGAATATTTTCATTACAAACAAATACTCACTGACTTTTTATCCATCCTGGATGGGAACAAAACCTCCTAAGTGGGACCCTTAACTAAAGCTGCTGAGCATCCATGTCCCCATAGCATTGTTCTCCTCTGTGGCAGCAGAGATCCTGTTCTAATTGTTGGGGAGAAAGCCTGAGTTTCTGGTACCAAGCAGTTAAAAAAATAAACTTAAATTGAGAGGTTAGTCACCAGAAAGTGGAAACCATGTCTGGGATTGTTAGAAATAAGGCTTGCTTGAAAATAAATATAGAATTATTCACCATGGTAACTATTGCCCTATTGCGTTAGTGCGTATCGATTTAACATTAATCCAGAGACTAATGCTGTGAAATATTTGGACTCTTTAATGGACAACTGTTTGGTTAACAAAGCTTTGGGGAGTTTTGGAGTTTTTTTGGTTTGGTTTTCCTTAGGTTGTCCTGAACACGATTTGACTCTTAAGGTTACTTATTTCTCAGATGGATCTTGCTTTTCCATTACATTTTATGAATTTATCCTTAGTGCTGCACTGTAATGATCTAAGTGATGCTGGAGTGTTGCAGTGAGGAATAAAAGGAAAGATTTAAATGTGACTGCATAGGCAAATGCCTGACTTCTGGTCTGGCACTGAGCAAAATTACGTTACAATCCCAGACTAGCCGGAGCAGGCTGATGTTCCCATGTCCTTCAGTTTGTCCAAGGATCCCAGATGATCTCAGAACTCCTGTGTGTCCCTTTCCCTGGCTGCAGAGCCTGAGGCCCAGGGAGCAGCCTTGGCTCTCCCTGAAATTTTATGGCAAACCCAGGAAGCAAAGGGAGATCTCGCAGTTCCAGACTCATCCTGGAGCCGTCTGAGGTGTCTCCAGGGAAAACATAAAAAGAAGTGGAAAAAAGCTGATCAGTGACAGAATACAGGAGCCAAAATCAACAACAGTGTGTTCTGGAAGTGTCCCACAGATGAGCAGCACTCGCTGCTGGGACAGAAGCTCTGACAAATGCGTTGGGCTGGAGGCTGGATGGTGTCATTACAAAGAACAGGGTGAAGCATTTTAGTTAGCTGATGTACTTTTAATTTTTACAAGCCCATCTGGGATGACTTTAATTATTTGTTCTTAAATCATGGTGGAAAAATGCTAATTATTCTTAAAGCCACATGAGTAGTTCAGATGAAATGGGGATGGTGGTAAACAGAGCATTTTTAAACCAGCATCGACTTGCAAACAGTTATTTTTTTCTTTATTTTTAAAGAAGGTTAGGAAGATGTGTGAACTTGCAGCAGCCTGCACCTGAAATGGGAGCCTTTATCCACCAAAGCGTTGGGAACTTGTAAAAACTCCCCCTGAGCAACGGCACGGCCAGAAGCCGGTGCCCAGGCTGCACTGGAGCTGTGGGAGAGGCAGCTCCAGCGGGGGAGGGCAGGCACCGTGCCATTGCTCAGGCCACCCCATCTCCAGTCCCTGTGCCCAGGAGTGATGCCTTTTGAAAGGCAAAGCCTTGCTTGTTGCAGCAGAGATTGCAGAGAAGGACCCTCCACTCAAGGAACTGACCTGCCTCAGAAGAATAATCCACTGCTTAGAGCTGCGTTTACTCTCCTGAGACTGTTTAAGGGTGTCCCAACTGTCTTAAAATCCAAGAATTCTGAACCAAACGTGAACTGTGGCCACATCCATGCCCCTGAGGAGCTCGGAGGGCTCGGCAGTGGTGGCAGGGCTGGTGCTGCCAGCTGGGATCTCACATGACACGGGGACACGTGCAGTCTTCACCTTGACTTATTTATGGCAGTGCTACGTGTTTTAAGTGCAAAGGATGGTAGTTGCAAGCTGGTAGGCTCAGATAAGCTTCCAGCCACTTTTTCTGGCCAGTCAAGCAAGGTCCTTTGAAAAAGCATCGCTAATATTCAACTGCCAAGTGTTTTAAACATAATATAAAGATATATTTCCAGATAAATAATAATAAAAGTGGATTGATTGATAAAGCCTATCTGAACTGGAATTTGTCTTCAGAGTTTTGACCGTGTGTGTGCCTGGCTTTAACTTTCTTGATGGCCTTTCTGGGTCTGGTAGGCTCCCACCTGCCCCAGGCCCATGCCCCTGTAGCAGGGGTAATGTTTCTTCACATTTTCAGAAGGCATTTCTAAAAATGTGAGTGCCACAAAATAAATTGAGCCCCCAGAAATAACCTGAAGGAATCAGGATTACCCCTCCTGTGTTACTGATGAGGAAACTGAGGCAGGGAACAAAATATAAAATAGGACTGAAAATGCTTTATCTCCAGTTCTAGCACAGATTTTTTTTCAGGTAATTGTCCCTAATCTCCCTGCACACCAACCCCCACCTCTGGTGCCACCCCAGTAGCTCCTCCTGCCTTTGGGAATGGCACTTGTTGGATAATTCATGTCTGCCCAGTGCTGGGAAGTGCAAACTTCTCAAAGCTTGTTTCTATCCAAGCCACACGACCCTCTTCCGTGTTCCCTTTGGATTAGTAATTGCTGGGAGTTACCATCTGTCGAGTGACAAAGAGTAAAAGATTAAACAACCTGCCAATTCCTTGTTCTTTCTCTCCAGGCATTTTCAGAGGACTGAATGGGGCTGCAGAAGTACAGGTGGGTATTTAACATTAGTTTGTAGTAGTCATGTAGAAATAAATTCCTTTTTTGGGGAGGGAAATAAAGGTTAAATCTTATCAGTGAGTGCCACTGTCTCTGACCCAAATTTTGAAACCATCCATCTCCTGTGACTGCTTCAGCTTTGTTGGAATAGGATTTCTGCAGGTCGGTCGCCCATGCCCACCTCGATGCACCTTCCCAGCAGCATCTCTGGGGTGCACAGGCCCAGATGGGGACTCCTCAGATACTCCCAAATCCTAAATCAGAGCTATCAACAGTTATGGGAAAATGTGCTTTCTTAGAAGATAACTGAAGCTGCCTTTATCTCCCAGTAACAGAATTCACCAAGTATTATAGCAGCTCTTCGCACCACTGTAGTTAAGCTTGTTTCAGCATTTTCATTATAAACCTTTGTTTTCACAGGTTTATTTCCCAGAAAAAAAAAAAAAATCTGTCTTGACTAAAGCTTGGCACACTGAGCCCTCGGGGAAGAGTTGATGTTTTTTACTTTTACCTGTCTTGCAGTGAATGGGGTCACTCCATTTTACAGTGTGTGGTTTGAAACAAAAGTGGGAATGTGTCTGGAATAGTTCCTGAGCTCTGAGCAGCATCACTGGCACTACCATGGCAGCTAATGGTAGAATTTTCACTGAGCTCAGCCATGGCCAGACTGGCCCTCACAGGTTTATCCCCCACATTTCTTTTCCAATCTTTCCCATTTTTCTGTCTGAAATGCTGCACTGGGGACTGGCTGTGTGAAGTGAGGCTGAAGCCCTGTGGCTTGGTGCTGTGGGGCCGGGGCTGAAGGGGGTCCCCACAGCTGGGTGGGTGTTGCGGGGTGAGCCTGACTTTCGGGTGGTTTCCCAGCAGGATACACAAATCCAGGTGCTTTTGGAGCTGATCTACAAAATCTCTGCCAGGTTCTGGTGGAGGCTGGGAGCTGGGGGTGCCACTGGACCCACCTGGGTGGGCTCAGTGCAGGTCGTACTTTAAAGATCCACTGTGGGTGGGTGGGTGGGTGCATGACTATGACTGGAGCATCTCTTATGAGGAAAAGCTGAGAGAGCTGGGCCCGTTCAGCCTCCAGAAGGGATGACTGAGAGGGGACCTCATCAATGTCTGTAAGTATCTAAAGGGAGGGTGCCAAGAAGATGGACCAGGCTCTGCTCGGTGGTGCTGAGCAATAGGACAAGAGGCTACAAAACTGATGGCCAGGAATTTCCACCAGAACATGAAGAAGAACTTTGTTCCTGTGCAGGTGAACGAGCACAGAACAGATTGCCCAGGGAGGGTGTGGAGTCTCCCTCACTGGAGATATTCCAGAGCCGCCTGGACACAATCCTGTGCCCTGTGCTCTGGGATGACCCTCCTTGAGCAGGGAGGTGGATCACCAGCTGACCTACGGTGGTTCCCTCCAGCCTGACCCGCTCTGTGGTTCCGGGGGTCCGCCGGAGCTGCCGCCGCCCCGCCTGGGCGCGTCCCGGGGGGGCCGCACGGGCGCTCCCCCAGCTCCGGTCCCGGCGGCGGCGCGGGGAAGGGAAGGGAAGGGAAGGGAAGGGAAGGGAAGGGAAGGGAAGGGT
>NW_024580668.1:3146360-3184708 GCF_017639235.1 Corvus kubaryi | reverse complement strand
CATGGGGCTGAACAGCACGGCCGTAGCTATTCAGCCCAATGTGTCCTGCACATGCAACTGCAAAAGGTCTTTGTTCCAGAGCATGGAGATCAGTAAGTACTCGTCCTGCTGCTCCCGGGGAGGGTGCGGGAGGTGCCCGGGGTGCGGGAGTGCCCGGCGGCCCCGCCGCGGGCGGGGAAGTTCCCGCGGGGGCTCCCGGCGGCGCCCGGGACCCTTGGCTGCGATGCGCTTTCCAGGAGTGGTTTTCCTCCCCCCTCCGAGCGAGCCCCGGTCTCTCATCTGTTGCAGCTGGGATGTCGCTGCGGGTGTGACACGGCGCGGGCCGGGCTGGCGGAGCTGCCCGGGGATCAGCCTCCCCCGGCCGCTCCCCGCCGGCACCGGGGCTGAGATCGCCGCTCTTCCCCATCGCGGCTCCATCACCACCCGCGTCTCGCCCCTTGCCCGCGATGCCCTGGTGCCTCTGCCCCGCACCTTCCCCTCCTGCGGGGGTGATGCTGGGGGGCCCCCGCTCTTTGTCCGGGGGTCTGCACTACCCCCGTGTCAATCACCGTCGCCTCGGTACCGGGGGGACACCGCGGTCCGGACGCCCGAGTAGGGTTTGTATTTGGGAACCTGTTCCCCCCGTCTCCAGCCCCTCGGGGCTTTTTGTTCCTAAGGGCGATTTGGGTTTTTTCATTAATATTTTTCAACCCTCGCAGAGTAGCAGTGAGGGCAGTGCCTGACCTAAATATCCACCACTTCTCTATGTGCTCTTTCCCTCTTGGAAATGAAGTGCACGGAGGTGAGAGAGAAGGAATATTACTGCTGAGGGGAGAGGAATGAGTTGGGCTCTTTGGCAGTTTTGAGCAAATGGTATCTTCTGTAAAGGGAAGGTTTTCAAGGCATCCCAGACCGGGCGGGTTGTCAGGATTGTACCCTGCTTAGCACCTTGTTCAGTGCCGTGAAATCCAAACCCTGCACAGACTAATGCAAAATGGCCCAAAAGGAAAACTTGGGAAAGAGTCCGGATTTTGCATATATTCCTGGCACTGCGACGGGGCAGGCTGGCGCTCGGTGCGTGCAGGGAGCGCCAGCTGAGCTGTGCCTGTTTCTGCTAGCACAGGATCTACCCCGTTACCTCCAGCGGGGCTGCAGAGCATCTGTCCCTTGGTATTTTGGATGGCTTTTGTCCAGTGTCTCTGCCTTCTCCTTCTCCAGTTTCATCGTTGTTTAATTCAGGTGTCTTGAGTCCCGGAGAAGGTCTGCAGACATTTGTATACCAGGTACTAAAATGTGTTCATTCTGAATTTTAGCATAAACCATACGCTTTGTACTGAATGCACTTTTAATCTTGATTTAATCTCATTCGTGTTCAGACAAAACTAAGCTGGATTTGCCTGATTTTATTAACACTACCGGTACTGAATAGACCATTATTCTTCCCTGAGTTTAACAGGCCGGGCTAGATGTGCATACCAATAGCAGTGTATAAATAATGAAGATACAGTTCTTTTTTGTGTCAGCCAGTTGCTGAGCATAAACTGTGTCCCACAGAATCCCAAGGATGAGAGACTTTACTTTGTGTCTGATCAAGGCTCATGGTTATAATAAAAGTTGTGAATTAAAATGTGTAATGTCTTTTGAAGAAAAAGCTTCTATTCCAGTCTAACTCTTGGCATGAGGTTTTGTTGGAACAACTCAGGCTTTTAATTTCACTCCTTGACTTTTTAGAAATAGCATAGTTTGTAATTTTTTCCCCCATTTTTTTCAGCATATGATAGGCTTGGTAAGAGGCAGGTGCTGCTTATGGATGGGGGGTGTGAGAGACTGGGGACACTGAATTACACCGGGGGAAACCTTGCCTGAATTTGGATAGGTATTATGGGAGCCTCGTGCCTGATGCTCCTGTGGTCCTTCCCTGACTTGTCCCCTGCCCTCTGTCAGCTCTGAGGTCCTGATACTCAGGTGCTGAGTTCCCATTAGCTCCTTGGACTGAGCCTTGGAGCCTTGGACTGAGCTCCCTTACTGCTGCCCTTCCTTATTTCATGTTGGTGTAGGTTTCTTATCACCAGTATTATTATTTATTTCCTGCTGATGGCGGGCAGCGTTCGCTCACCTCTGTGCTACAGGAGAGCTTTGGTGGCACTGCAGGGTTGTTACCTGATCGCTTCCTCCACCTGGCTCCAGTGGAAAGGGCAGAGATGAGCCTCCCTGAGATAAATTCATTCTACAGCGTTTTTCCTCCTCCAGTCGCTCGATTTTGTGTATCTTTCTGATAAGACTTTGAGGGAACCTCAGAGCAGCTACCACCAGATGCTCCTTAATTTTTCAGCCAAAATTTTCAGTTACCAGGCAGGAACGATTCAGGAGAGCAGCGCGTGGAGGAACATGCAAACTCCTCTGATTTATAACCATCTAAATAGGTTAACTGTCCAACCGATGCCCAAAACCCTTTTCCTCGCAGGCTTTATTCCGTATGGTGGCTGCGGCGCTGCGGTGGAGGAAGCAGCTGGTTTCTGTGTGTGGCGCTCCCAGATTAGGATTATAAAAGGGCTTTTTGGGGGCGGGGGTGCGAGTCTCGCCCGCCGCCGGGCTGGAGTGCCAATATGCCGGGCGGTGCTAAGCCAGCCAGACGTCTGCGGCAGTGGGCTCTAATCGCCTCGGCTGGGTGAAGGAGGTCAGGGGTGACCGGTGTGGCGGAAGAGGCTGTAAATAACTAATTATTTGGCGCGAGGAGCGGAGCGAGGCGCCGTGCCTGCCTCCCCAGCGGGCACCGGCACCTGCCCGCTCCGGCCATCCCGCGGGCACGGCTCCTGGAGGGTGCGGGTGCCAAGGCGGGGATCCCGCGGGCACCTGGGCATCCCTGTGGGAGGTGTGAGGGCAGCTCTCTCCCGGCTGGGTGGCTCTCGGCAGAGGCTTCGCTCATGCAGACACTTTGGTCGTGCAGGAACGTTATCTGAGGCGTTTGGGATTTTTGAGAGGCGTCGGCATCTCGCAGGAGTCGAGTCCCAACTGCAGCGCCGTGTCTGGCTGGGCTGAGCGAACCGTGGGAGTGGGTTCCTGTCCAAGCCAAGACTTCTAGGTTTTCACATTCTTTGGTTTAATAACAAACCAAGTGCATATGGCTCAACCAGGGATCACGTCTCCTTTCCACTTTCACACTGCTTTTCTGACACTCTGTCATCGACAGTTACGGCCTATTCCAGGGCAGAGTGGGTAAGAACCATGTGCTCCTTTATTCCCCCGCAAAGTTTTCCTCGTGGAGGAAAGCCAGAGCTGCTCCCAGTGTTTCAGCAAGCCCGAAAGTGCTTGCACAGAGGATGTTCAGTTTGTGGCATCTCGGTTTGACCTCAGCCAAACCGGGGAGTTCCCTGTGTCTGCCTCTGGCTGTGTGTCTGTGACAAGCTCTGCTTTTTGCTGAGATCAGCATCCCAAGGTATGATCCTGGAGGAGCAGAGCACGGGTGGCTTTTGCTTGTGGTGGCCCAAGAGGTGTCTGTGTGTGCCCTTAGCCATCCCAGGAGACCCGGACACTCTGCAGTCTCAGCCCCACAGGTCCTGTGTTTCATACCCAAGGAAAGGCCTGATTCCCTCAGCCTGGACAGCACAGGGGTCTTTATTAAAATTACAGTTTATTTTGTGCCCTCAGGTAGTGGTTTTAATCTTCGTGTTTTGTAATGGATGTTGAATGGGAGAATGAAAAGACACAGAGGAGGAAATGCAGGGAAAATAGTCAAACTTTGTTTTTTTCCTGTGGGTGAACACCTGGATTGTGCCATGCTGCACAGCGGGACCGGCACATGGCACCAGAGGTGATCCTGTATAACTGGAGGTGATCATTTATAATGCAAAGTGGAGGCAAGACGTGGTTCATTCTTCCTTTTCAGTCATTGTCAGGGTGTTTTCAGAGGAGAGTGTTTGCTGTAGTAAGTCCTGTTACCTTCTGCCATGGAGGCATCCCCCACCCCCTGAATGTTTGCCTTCATTTGTTTAGTAGTGTGTTTTCAGATCCTGATTGTGAGAGGACCAACACTGAAGGGTGTGTGAGGAACAGCAACCATATTCTTTTCCTTAAAGCCAGGAATTGCCAAGGTGGGGTCTGGGATCACCTCTAAATTTTTGGGCTATTGCATTAGCTGCTACCACTGCTTCCTTTGCGAATGGAGAGAAGAGCACCTGCAAACATGTGCTCTTACTTTTATTTGCTGTTGCTCACCAAATATACTAATAATTTTCGATTTCCCAGGCTGAAGTTGGTGGTTTGATAAATCCAGTTTTAGAATGAATTTGTAAACTTAAATTATAAGTGGAGAGACATGAGGAGACCTTTCCAAGGGAAGTACCAAACTACGTGGTGTCACTAATAGAGGGTAATTACAACCCAGCTCCTTTCCTGAGTAACTCATTCTACAGTCATGTCTGTCTGTGTTGTTTCATTCAGGTAGCAGCAGCCATCAGAATTTGCTAAGCCTAATTAGTGAAAAAAAGGTCATTTATTTGCAGTGGTGTCTCATGTGAAAACTGCCAACCAGTTTGCTTCCTGGAGGGAGATCCCGTACTGGTGTGTGGTTTGTCTTATCAGATCCCTCCCGTTCTCTGATACACTGTGCATCTGCTTCTGGCGGGTTTCATCAAAGTGATGAAGCCTGGCTGGAGAGCTCATGAGGAGAGGTACAAGGGCCACTTCGCTGCAATTAAGTGGAAATTTGGTTCACGCCATGAGCGTGCTCCCAGACGTCCATAAAGCACAGGAATCATTGATGTCGACGAGGATGTTTTTATGCAGTGTTCTTCCTGTCTGTGTGGCTGAATTGCTGGGTGATTATTTTATAACTATTTTGGCAGAAGGTAGGTCACTCAGGCAGGTCCCAGGTGAAGAAACGCATCACAGACCTGCTCCGTCTGCGAACGTCGCGGCTGAGTCCGGCACAGGGAGGATCAGGGAGGAATTCTGTGGCAGCAGGGTCTCATCTCCATCTTTCAGAACTGATCAGTGGCTGTTGTGTTGCTGCTTCCTTGCTGCAGGGAATGCAGTAGTAGTCTGGGAGCTCCTCCAGGAGTGATGGGTGAGTGTGGGGTGTAGTGGAGTGGGGCAAGGATGATCCCGGCGCTGAGCATGGGAGCTCAGGTTCCAGGTCCCTGAGTGCCAGCACCTGGAACCTGGACACTCAGTGCTGAGAGCTGGAGAGACCCTGCACACACACACCACCAAGGGCTGACAAGTTTTAATACTTGAGGAGGTCTCAGGGTTCTCCCTGTGTGTGCACACAGCCATAAACACATCCGTGAAACTGAATTTAGTAATACAGGAAAGTGGCTCCAAATGAACTGGTTAATGAAGTAGTTGGTAACCAGAGAAAGGAGTTTTGGGGTTTGGGCTTTTTTGATTGTTTTTTTTGTTTTTTTTAAAGCAGATAAATTTCAGCTGTAAGAATTTATCATTCAAATCAGAGGATTTGGGGAGCTATTGAGAGTAAAGAGAGCTTTGATGATTTGGCAAGGAATACAGCTTCTAAGGCAGTACTTTGATCTGCATTTTAAATGCTTCTTTGTAATGACAGTTTCACAATTTCTTTTCTCATTTTGAGTCAGTTTTGCAGAGGTATGTTTTGAGAGAAAATAGTAACAGCACACATTATTCTTGTTGGCTTTGGAGCCAGCTAGAACTTGTAGTTCATCCCAGATCTTTTGGCTACCATGGCAAATTTATGATTGCACCAAAAAGGAAATTAGTAAAGATGTTAAATATTATCAAAGCTTTGCAAATCTTTTGAAATCTCTCCGGTGTGAAAACTAAACTTGCATTAGCATTTCTGCTGTGGTGTGTTGAACAGTGTTTATCCAAGCATCCACCTAATACTGCAGGTTCCTGATTTAGCTTTCTTTTTTCCTTCTGAAGGACACGCTACTGTTTAGCACATGCATCCTTTTAGTCTTGCATTGCACCTGAAACCTTGGCTCTAGTGACTCAAGTTTTCTAAAGACAACCCTACTGGGAACCTTTCTCCTTTCTTTCTATCTCCAGCACCTTCTCAGGTATATCTAACTGTTGTTGGATGGAGAAGGTTGTTGTTGCCTGCGTGTTCTTATACAAGAGCGCTTGTTGCATTAATTTATGTGGTATGGAGAGGGGTAAGAATTGGGAATGTTTATTAAGGTTTTAATTTAACTTTTGCATAGCATCTTGAATCCAAACGGTGGAGGGGTTTATACCTCTCATTGGAAATCAGTAGCCTCAAGCACGAGAACCAATAAGCAGGTTTTCCCAGATCAGTTTGGAGCTGTGTGGCAGCTCTTCTGGTGCTGGTTTTGGCCTCTCCTGAGCTGTGGCTCTGAGCTGTACCAGGCTGGCAGCTCTCTGCTTGTGCAGCAGGTGTGTAAAACAGGGCACACATTTCATTTGCAAGGTAAATTCGCCCAGGAAGTTGGGTCTTCAGTACATGCAAAGGGTACTGGTAGGCTTTAGATAAATAGTGCTGTGGGTACATTTAACTTTCATCCCTCCCAAATTGTCAGTGACTGTGCTCAGTGGGGCGTTATCCCTGTTTTTGGATCTCTCTGGTAGAAGGTGTTGATTTGGAGCATGTGGCCCTGAGACACGTCAGTCATCCATCCCACTCAGAGACGGTACAGCCAGGGCACTGTCTGTGTTCAAGCTCAGGTTGGCATCAAGTCCACCTTCACTTTTAGATTTTTTTTAACTAAATGCCGCTTTTTCACTGCATACAGCGAGGTAACAGTGCTAAGGTTGTCATCCATCAGTGTCCCCTTTTTCTCCAGGTAGTCAGACTTCCCATTTCTCACTGACACAGGACTAGGTTAATGCTCCATTTAGAAGAGGGTGTGTTTTTTGCTGTGTGTGTTAGCGTGTCCCAGACTGTGGTGTTACGTAAAGACACCTTGCACATCTTTGGAAACTTGCCTCACAAGTTGTCAGTGTTGGTGGATGTCCACGGTGCTTTCAAGTGGTTCACACATTTGTGCTTGGTGTATTCAGTCTCACACATCTCTTTAATAAAATGCCTCAAACTGGGTAATTTTTCACTTGCAGTATACATTCAAAAATGTGCAGTTAGAAAGGCAAGTGCTTTTGCACATGGCAGTTCTCTGAACCATTCACAAGACCCTGCTGATGCCTGCTGAGCTGAGGGATTGTGCCTGTGATGGTTCGTGCTTTTGAGCAGGTGCAAGAGGATTTCCCACATTTGCAAACTTGGCCCAAACAACCCAGCAAAGCAAAATTTAGCCTTGGCGAATGAAAACTGATTAACCCCCAGGCCTGGAGCGTACCAAGGATGAAAAAAGTCACTGGCACAAAAATCAAGGCTACTTTTCAAAGAATATGTGCAAGACATGGCTTGGGGATTTTTTTCCATCTCTTCATTCTGTCCAATATGTAAAGTAGCTGGTTTGTTACTCTAACCTCCTACAAATGATTGTCAGTAATAATTCTGTAAAACTGTGAATCAACTCTGCATGACTTTGTGCAAATAGACTGAGTAATTTCTTTGTTCTTTTCTTCTTACTTTGTAATTGGAGTCTGTAAAAGCCCAAAGGTTTGGTCTTGTGGAAAGCATGATTCATTTATTGGTGTCTGTGCCGACTAGTTATCTTTCAGTAATTCCAGAGTGCTGCTACAAGCCAAGAGTGATTCATACATGGCTAAGTGCACAAACAAATGGGGTCATGGCCATCTGCAGAAACTTTTCTAATCTATTTATGGTATCGGAGAAAGAAGTGGGTGTATTAAGGATGATGGAATAGGTGTCAATTACATTAGTGACTATAACCGGTTAAGTAACGCTCACCATTACTCAAAACCACATCTGCTCCTTGCTAAAGATCACAACAGCAGGTCCTGTTTAAATGTTAACGCAGATCTGATACGAGAGATGGATTGAGTGTCTAGCCTGCTTCCTGAGGAGCTCGCCATCCTCACAGCTCTTCTGCCTTCCTTGAGATTCAGACAGGGATCAGGAACTTGCACTGGGGATATTTGTAGTGGCAAAGTCCATCTCTGCTGTTGCTGTAAGCTTTACACACAGAATTTGGCCTTACACTTCGCTTGTGTTGATGATGAGGGTAGGATTTGTCATTGGCACACCAGGCAGAACGGCTGTGTGACATCTCACAGTGGTGGTCAGGTGGTCAGTTTTCCATCCAAATGCATCTTCAGCGGTTTAAAATCTTGAGGGCAGATGACCAGCATTTTACAAGGTGGCATTTCTCTGCTCCCGTCCCTTTTCAGTAATTGTGAGAACTAATTTTCCCTTTGTAACTCTGGTAACAAAACAGCCCTGGCTGCAGCTGTGTCACAATTGCTCCGTTCAGGTTTTAGGCTTTTGCTTTGGGGGAAGCCATTTGCTCCTGCCCTGCTCAGGAGTGGAGGAGCCGGGCCCAGGGCTGGAGTTGGTTGTGAGGAGGAGAGAGTTTGAGACCAGCAGTAGGAAATAGCAGGGCAAGAAGCACTCCAGAGGCCTATGGTTGAGGATCTCTGGTGGGCTCCCTCTGGACCCCTGACTGCCAGAGCCTGCCTGCTTGTCAGCCTTGCACGCTGCAGCTGCTTTTGCACCTGAGATATGTGTGTCCAACAAGATCTTGGCCTTGCAGAGCATGGAGTAGTCTCACAGTGGGTTAGAAACCTCCCATGTCTTCAGGATGGATGAGTGTTACTCATGATGAGGTTTGGAAGTGGCCATGGCCTCGTCTCCCCGAGCCCTGGGAGACCTTGTACAGTCACTGCTCAGTTTGACTTCAGAGGACTTGAGTAGAACACAGAGCTCACGGACTCCAATTTCTGTAAACTGAATTTAAGCATCAGCACTGGCCAAAAATATGTAAGAATTTGGCAACACATCGTTGTTGTCCTTCCACTGATGTTTTGAGCACTGTGTTCGGCTGCGCCCTCGCTGCACGTGCTCCCATGGAGGGAGACGAGGCCTGGCTGACACCCTGAGTTCTCTGCGGACAGGGAAGTGACCCAGACTTTTGCCCAAAGGACTGATGAGTCTCTCCTGATGTCTGAGCAGCTTTCTTCTCCTGCCCTTGCTTTACTTAAGTCAACAGATTGTGTAAGCCACATGCGAGATTTACCTGCAGGGCAAGTGGGAGAGAAGCAGTGCCATTTGGATGAATTCCCAAGAGACATCTAACCGCTGAGTGTTCAGACTCACATTTCCAAGCCTGAGTCCTACAACAGTCCTGAATCTCCTCGTCGCCTCTTCCCTCCGTGGCTTTGGCTGCCGAGGACGAGTCCCAGGGAATTTGCCGGCTTTGGCTGCTGGCTGGCAGCTCCCCTGCGGGCTGGGCTCTGCTGAGCAAGCTTGGAAATTCTCCCCCTTAGTGGTTTCTGTTTAATGTTATGATTAATGTCGTTATTTCTTACGAAAACAAAAGATCCCCCCAAAGCAGAGCGGAGCCCCGCGCCTCCCACACCCTCCTGTGCTGTTTCCCACAGTGCTGAGGGTACATGGGGCTGACTCTTGGAGCCCTTCACAGGGTGAAACCCACAGCTCAGCAGCTGGAATGACCCAGGGTTGGGCTTGTCCTTGGTGCCTGTTCCAAGCCTGAAACCAGGCTGGGTTTCCTTGTGCTCTTCACAGGTATTTGTGCAATGAGAGTCAGTGGTTGTCGGTGTCCCCTGCGCTGGCTTGGCTGCCAGGGCTTGGCTTCACTGAGGACAGATGTCTCAGCTGCTTTCCTGGAGGAGCAAGTCTTGCTCTTTCTGTGTTGTTTTCATTATTTCCACCATTATTCCACTTAGCAAGGGTGGTCTCTTGGCTTCAATACCTCAATACCAGAACAGCATACACAGATTAGGCTGTTAAGCACTGAGCTCTGAAAGTACCTTGTCCTGCTAGGTGCTCTCTTTAGGACACTGAAGAAACAACATGATTGATGGGCACTTGCTTCACACAATTCTGGGAAAATTATCTTAAATTGCAATTATTTCCCGTGTAATAAGTAGGAATGTAATTTTTGTTGTTACACTTACATTACTGTAATGGGACTTTCCTTCAACAGGAAGATGTGTTTTCGAATTCAGCATTTCCCTCTCCAACTGCTCAGACACACACAAGGTGTGTAACACTTAATGATACTGATCACTGGTGTGTAATGCAATCAGGGTTTATGTTTCTCTAGTGTGACTTAGTCATAGCAGTATATAGACACTGCACCTTCCTCAGCTTTTTCTGGGAATGCAGGTGCTGGCTGTCCTGTCAGCTGATGTGCCAGAGATGGGCTCAAAAGCCAGGAGAGGGGGCAGAGGTCTGTAATGGGGGTCCTGTGCGAGGTGCAGAACAAACTGCAGAGTTACAAACACATTCTCTCCTGCTGATAGCTTTTAATCCTCATCATTCTCATGGGTTTTCTTGATAAATACACTTCTCAACCTCCACTGAGTTGCCATCCAGGCCTGAATTGTAAGGAACAATAAACGTAATGGACAGACTCAATTTAATAGATTTCACTATGAGCTTTTTATAGTGCAGCTTTTTTAAAGAGAAGGAAAAAGGGATGACTGCATTTATTTACTTGAAGTGCAGAAAGCAGCTCTTTAAAATCTGAGGGAAGCATGCCCGAGTGGGCTCAGTTCAGCTGGTGGTTGTGGAATGAGGGAAGGATCCCTCCTGCTGTGCAGCCTGCGGAATGCTGGCCGGTCTGGAGTGGGTTAACAGTGTGTGCAGATGTTCAGGAATTCCTCTTTTGACTTGACCGTGGGGTTTTGCTGCTCTTCAGAGCACAAGTGCACTCCAGTCACAGCAGGTTCATGGGTTTGGAGATGCCTTTCATCCTCTCCTGTTCTTGCTGTGTGCTCGGGAAGGGATCACGCCGTATCTTGCAGCCATGTGTCTTCCTTGGTTGCGTTTCTAGAGATTTGCAGACCACATAAAGCATCCATTAAATTAAGCAAAATGGCCTTTAGAAAGCAACAGTTCAAGTGGAAGAAATGCTTTATGTAACGTAGGGGTATGTGAGGGGACCTAAATACAAGCTTAAATTGGCTGTTACGAAAATAGGTATAATTGGGTTTTTGCACAGTGATTTTACAGATTCTGAGTTTAATGTCCTGGTGAAATCCTGCGTCCAGTCCACGTGCAGCCGAGGAGATGGGGGTTGAGGAGCCCAAGTAATGGGACGTGTTCTAGGAACAGCCTTGCCCTCGATTGCAAAACTGGCCATACCTGTCATTTGCTGAGGCTCTGCTGTGTCTGAGAGGTGTCTGGAGCAGTAATTTCTCTCACCGGTGTTTGCCCTTCGGTCTCTCCCCTCAACCGCCCCGTGTCAGGGGAAGGGGCATCTCTGACCGTGGTTGTAACTGCTTGCAGGTGAAAAATGCAGCTGTACCCTCCTAACTGGGCACGTGCCAAGAGCTGCAGCTTTGTTTTGCAGCCAGATCAATGCAGTTCGTTTAAGTCGTTGGGTAATTTAGTAGCTGGAGGCACTTCTGTGGGCTTGGCGTGAGAGCGACTGCTTCACTCCCCCCTCGGGAAGGCTGGGAAAGGTTTCCCTCTGAACCCAGGCTTCCTCAGCTGCATCCGGGCACAGGTGATGCTGTGGGGTCGTTGTCCAGCCGTTCTGGGATCAGGAGCCTGAGGAAGTGGAGGATATCACATTTTGACCTTGCATCCTCATATTAATCCCGATGGTTTTTCCTGTTTTAATATTTAAAGCCTTTCCGTTCCTCTCTGGAGAGACAGAGTATTGGCTCTCCTCGGTAAAGACTGACACATCCTCTTTTGCAAAGCTCATCCCAAAGCAGGTTTTCTTAATAGAAATCAAGGCGCCTTCGAATCCTGTTGGCAGGAATTGAAGGAATAATTTTTTTATTTGGTCTATCTTCAACCAGTTAGGCCTGAGAGATGGTTTCCTTTCTAGCCTACTAAAGGTCCTGCAAGGATGAAAAAAATCTGTTGCTTTCCTTGGGGTCTCTTAGCCAAGGCATGGCAGGAAGGCCTGGCAGTGTGAGACAGGGTGGAAAAAGCTGAGATAGTATTTGCTGCTTCTTTGAAACTATCCCTTTTTAGTTGTCTAAACAGCGTTTCAAAGAAAATCTCTGCTCTTCTCTATCTTCTTCCAGCATTATGATTCTATATAATCACTTTTCTTTCTCTAAAAGAATAGAGTGTGATTTTTTTTTTTTTTTTGCAGAAGGAAGAAGGGATAAATTCCAGATGTTGCTGGGATACACTTTTTGCCTCTGTTTAATGTTTAGTGGCTTCAGTAAATATGCTGCAAGAGGTGGGGCTGGTGTTTTTATTCCAGGACAAATCATCTACAACAAATCCCATCTGCCTGCGGGGGGAGAGCATATCTTGGGTGTGACCTGGTGGGCTTGGAGCTGATCCTGCCTTTCCTGCCCTGCAGAAAGGCAACAGAGACTGAGGCTGGCCCAGGTGCTCCTTTGGGGTCTTTGTCCTTGGTCACCCACGATCTTCACGCTGCCCTTCCCATGCCACTCCGGCTCCGTGAGTGTGGGGGTTGGATCCCTGGCATGGGAATGGGCACTTCTGCTCTAAACTGGCACAGGGCATTTTTGGGAGCAGCTCTGCCCTGCAGGCAGCCCTGGGTGGGTGAGGGCTGTCACGTCCTCCCTGCTGTCCTGCGTGGGATGCTTTGTTTAGAGGGACTCTCCCATCAAGCCAGGCTTTTTTTGGTGCTGGTGTTGCAGCCCAGCAAAGAACATCCATGTGCCCCGCACCAGAGGGGGGCTGGATCCAGGAGCTGGGCTCTGCAGACAGGCAGCCTTTTCCCTCCTTTCCCAGCAAAGACTTGCCTTTTCGGTGCATGCCATGCTTGTCTCTGCTTTGCAGCCTTGCAGGCTGAAGCAGCAGTGATTTTCCAGCATGTGTTGCTCAGAGGCGTTGTGGGACCAACACGGCAGCTCCGTTCCCTGTTTCATGTTTTCACCTGTTTAGGCGAAGTACATCCCTGCTTTGTTGGCAGCCTGTTGGGTTGCACAAACAGTGTAAGGCAAAACCACGAGCAGGTGTTGGTCCAGCCAGGGTAATTACTGGTTCCATGCTGCTGCTGGTAGGCAGAGGAGCCTGAGCCACCCTTCCCATGGAGCTGTCTGGCAGCACTGCGGCTGCAGAAGGGCTCCGGGCACGGCTCAGCCGCTCCCTGGATCTCTTCCCTGCTGCTGATTGCATAAAAAAAGTTTATGCATATAAGGAGGGAGGGAGGAGAGCTGAGGGTGGCTCTGGTCAGGTTTAAAGCACCGACTTTATGTGCCAATGCCCATTTGCATTTAAAAAGTTGGCAAATGCATGGCTGAACCTAAAGGGCAGATGTGAGGATGGGAGAGACAGGCGTGCTAAGAGGGAGGGGAGAAGAAACGTCCCAAAATCTTGCCTGATTTCAGAGGGTTCAGGCTGGCTTCTCCCACATATCGCAGACCATGGTCAAACATCTTGGATGAGACATGATGGGGACAATGTGCTCACATGTGCACAGGGTGTCACGCTGCATCGCCTGGGCTGTGGAGCAGGGAGGGGAGAGACATTGCTTTCTACCCTTTTGGAAATTTAGCCAGAGAAAAGCTGATCCTGATCCAGCCAGCTGCATACATAGGGTCTCTTCTTCTCAACCCTTAAATTTCCTTTGGACTCCCACCCTTCTGGGTCTCCCAAGCCGTTTTGGAATCCACTTTTTCTCAGACTCTACATTTTACTTTTGGGACTCCCACCCTTTTTGGCCTCCAGTCTTCTTTTGGCCTTTTACTCCTTTCCAGCCTCCCACCCCTTTCCAGGCTCTGTGCAGTGAGCTGGCTGAGCAGGAGGAGGAGGTCCAAGCTTGTTGCCACACGTCGGTGTTTGGCTCGGCAGAATTCCTTTCTTTCCTTTCCTGTCACGCTCAGTGTCGGTGCCCATTCCAGCGGGGTGGTGATGGTGGTGCACATGGGCCTGGAGGCTCTTGGCTGCCCATGTGCATTCAGGTGACACCTCGTGTTTGCAGGGCCACTTTTGAACAGCTGCATGTGAAGCATCTAAATCAGCCTGACCTTCACATCGGTGAGCCCAGCCTGCAACCCCTGCTGCAGTAATTTACAGCAACTCTCTGATCCTAAATCTTTTCCTGGGATGAAAAAGTTGCTTATCTCTGTCCTCCCAGGTACATGGGAAGTAACTTTTTAAAGCTTTATTTGAGAGCAGTGATGTGCTGATACATTCCCTTGAGCCTCCCAGCCTGCTCTCTTGCTGGAGAGGCAGGAGCTGTGTGAGGAGCGGGCGGTGTGTCTGTGGCCCCAGCGTGGCATGTCTGGCAGCAACAGCCTCCCTTGCTCTCGGGTTAAAGGCCACTTTTATAGGCCAGTAGGACTCCTTCCGATCAGACTGTACTAATTAGTACCAATTAACCATTATCAGTGACAGACAGTTCTTACAGGCTTCATAAAAGAGTCCTGCGTACACGCGTTTCTCTGGCGAACCTCCTGCGGGATGCAGAGCTCCCACCCAGCCCACAGTGTCTCAGCTTGCCAGGCCCTGGGGAGGATCCATGTTCCATAATCCCTTCAGTGTTGCAGGTAGTCACACACTGATGGGTGAGGGAGAAGTCAGGAGTTGTCTTTTCTTGCAAACTTTTTGCTGCTTTGTTCTCCTCACTTGAAAATACATCTGCTGGGCATTGCTCCTGGGGTGTTGTGCAAGATTTTGCTGTGGCTCTTCCTCTTCGGTACTCCACAGCCACTGCCCTCGCTCTGGGCACGGGGTGTCAGGAGACCCTGAGCTTTCACCACACTCAGCAGCATGTGGGGCTCAGCTCTGTGTGATTGCAGAGGAGACAGAATGTGATAAATAGTCCACCAGTGCCTTGAAGAGCAGAGTGCTGCCCAGGGCCATGGATAGGCAGTCTGGCACTGCTGGATGTGGCAGGGAGGTCTCTGGGGTGGGCTGAGTGATCCCAGAAGCTTCACAAACCTCTGTAGAGCTTTGGCATTGCCATCAGGCATGATCAGGAGAGCAGTCCTGGGGAAGCAGGGGAGAGAGGAACGGGACCTCAAGAGACAGTGTCTGGTGTGGGAAAAGCACGTGGGGTCACTAACCAGGAGTGGTGGCAGCCCTGGTACTGTTGGCCCTGCGGAGGTGGTAGGCGTGGGAGCAGGTGTCTGCTGGCCACAGGGGAGCTGTGCCAGGACGAGTTCCCAGGAGGGGAGCTGGGGTGTGTGTGCAGCCGCTCGGAGGTGGCTCCCATCACTGACGGATCCTTTCTGTTTTTCTTTCAAATGTCTCCAGGCACTGAATGTTTAGGTCGCACCTTTCCAGGTAAACTGGGTAAGTGAAGTATTTCAAGAGTTGCCAAGATCTAATTACGAAGGCTGATTGCATGATTGCAGCTGCTGTACCGTAAACACCCCGGTTACTGCTCCACGGAACGGGTGGGACATTGCCTGGCCCCGAGAGCAGCAGGTACCTGCTCTTCTGGTGCAGAGGGGATGCAGTGGTGTCTTCAGAGGCTGACTGTGCAAACTTTCTATTTTTTGTCTATCCATACCTGGCTGCACTTTGGCAATCCTGGATGGGATTTTTTTTCTTCTGCTGTTCAATGTAGAAACATGTTCAAAAGCTGAGTGTCCTTTTAAGCACCAGCTCTCTTCCATGTGCTGCTACTCTGGCAAACTGATGAGCAGCATTACATTGAGGAAAGAGACTTTCACTCTATTTTATGAAAGTAGTTGACATTCTGAACCTTTTTAAGTCATGGGATGTGGGACTTCTGCTGAGTGTGGCCAGAGATGCTCACAGACAAAACCAGGTGTTGGAAGCCTTGCTAAACCAGGCTCCTGGATTTGAGCTGAACCTGTTCATGAAAGAGCCTTTAAAAAGACACTGTTATAATGTTCGTGGGTCTGTCTCTCAGTTTAGAATTGAGTTCATGACAGTACCTCAAAAGTAAGGTGTCTTTGCTCAACTGTGGTGTTGCAAGCCTGCTGGGGAAGAACCAGCTAAATAAAATGTTAACAAGGGGTAAATAAATGATTTTAATAAATGGCAAATCAATTGCTATAGAGCCTGTGAAGTCAATAGAGCTTATGACCTTGGCTTATAACCACACTCAGATCCTTAACGTGCTTATAATGCCTACAAATCATTCATTAGGCTTTTATCAAGCATCAATTAGTAAAAGTCATGATCTAAAATAAGAGGAAAAAAAAGGATTTATTTCAGTTCCTTTATTTCGAGCCTGGTGGCACAATTTGGTTGCACAGCAGGATAGTCCTTGCCTATGCAAAAAAGCTGTAAGACACCACTGGTCCCCCGGCAGCGTTATCGTGGTGCAGACATCAGGCAGGGAACCGCGGGAGCCCGAGGCTGGGATCAGCCCCGGAGCTGGGACACTCACACCAGCCCATAGAGAAACTATCCTGCAGCAGGCAATGGTTTGTTTACATTTATTTGATATTAATGCCTTAAGATCCCAGCGGATAAGGCGGGCAGAGGGAGCCCTGGTGTCCCCGTGCTCAGGGCAGCTGCTCGAGGTGTTTTCACTCCAGCAAGAGGTGTTTGGCTGTCTCTCCACGGCTGTAAAACTCGCACCCGTTTTCTTGTGCTGTGATTTGGGAAAGCGTGTGAGCAGGGATGTGTTCGAGCTGTGCTGCTCTTCCTGCTTTCCCTGGTCTTCCCATTTTGTGTGTGTTTGTGCCTCGGGGAGGGAGGCAGAGATGCAAGTGAAAACATGCGGTTTTCTTAGAATATAAATAACAGAAAATTAAGTATAATTTTTGTTTGTTGTAGAGTCATTCCCTGCAGTCTCCAGTTGTTTGCTCCTTTGCTGCACTCCTGTGCTCTTCGGGTTTTTTTCATCTTACCAGATGGATACTATTTGGAGTGTGCTGCAGGACACTTCGGTGATCTTGCTGCGGGGTTCATTGTGCGCCCAGCGAAGAGCTGCGCTTGCAGACATCAGTGCATGCCCGGGCTTCTGAAAGCCCGGCCTGCCAGACAGGGCTGCCTCTATCAGACGGCTTTTTGCCTCGCCTTTGTTGTCTGGGTCCTTGTCTGCAGCTCCAGCCTGGGCCGGCATTCCCAGACATCGCCACCTCCACCACCCGCATCCTCCCGGAGCGTCCTGGTGCTGCTTGCAGAGCCAGAACCCCAGGGGGAGATGGCCGTGCCCATCCCTGTGCCACCTGGTCTAAAGCCCTGCACATGGTGGGTCAAAACACCAAACCTGGGCAGGGAGCGGCACTACCTCCCTCAAGGGAGGTTTGGCTTTCACTGGGCTTTTTTTCCTGGGTTTTTAAGGTATTCCACCATCTCCCTGGTAACTCCTGGGTGTCTGCGGTGTGGATGTCAGGCTCTTGGATTCCTGTACATGACTTGTGGATCCCTCTCTTGCCTGCTGAGAGGGAACAGTTCGGCCGAGCTGCAGCCTCTGCCCAGATCTGTGCACTGGAGCATGGTCAAGCAACACTGTGTCCCCTCCATGGGGAGTAAAAAAAGAGGTGCTGCAGTTTCTGCTGGGTTTTGTGTCAGCTCTCCTGCTTCTCACGGAGGCTGGCTTGGACATGGGCACAGAGGGGGAGGAGGGAATGCCCTCAACAAATGGCTATTCATCTTGTTTAGGAGGAGATGCATTCCTTGAACTCTAAAATCAGAGGGCAGGGTGGAGGGTTTTCACCAAGCAAAATTCACATAGCTAAACATGTAAGTACGTGAAAACACATGATTTCTTAGAGGTTTGGGTGAATTCTGAGAGAAGCTGGGTCATGCTCTGCATTCACTGAGATGCTCTGTGAAAAAGCCAGTGTGCACCATTCTTTATTTTATTGTTGTGGGTTTGGGCATTTTGTTATATTAGTCTTAAATGCGTTTGTTTCCATAGCTGCACACTGCTGATAAAATCCCAGTGTGGGATCTCTCAGTCTCCCCGTGCATGTGCACCAAAAATAAATCCCAGGCAGTTGTCAGGAGATGAGCTGCTGCCATGGCAGGTGCCAAGCTGTGAGGAAGTCCTGGCTGGACCCTGCTGAGGCTGCAGGTGTGTAGCATCTCACCCCGGTGCCACCACGCAGGGCCCTGCCACAGCTCCCGGTTCTGTTGGTGCCTCAGTGGTCCCAGGGACCTGGAGCACCTGAGGAAGGCGTTGCCACAGGACTGGTGATGTTTTGGAGAGGGGGTAGGAAGCAACAGAGGCAGGGGGAGAAGAAAGTCCTCGTCCTTCACCTTTTTGTTGTGTAAGGTATGGATGTGGTAAGGTGTGCTGGTGAAGGATTGGCATCATGTGGCCATCAGGAAAAAACTCCTCACTTGCTCTGAATTCACTGCATTTGCCATCAGCTGTTGAAATTTCACCTCTCATCACAAGGAGGTGGGGATTTAATAGCTGTTTAAACTATCTCAGCTGCTGGGTCTGGTTTTGCTTGGTCTCAGGCTGTAACTTCAGAGGTCCAGCCTGGAGCTGGCAGAAGGATGGGGGCGTTCCCTGAGGTGGCTGCTGGCTGTGCCCAGGGTTGCAGGTCCCGTGTGGAGCGGTGCCACTGGGCCAGTGAGTGTCTCTGATGCCCAGGGTGGCACCACACCAGTGCCACCATGGGTCATGGTGGTTTCTTAGCTGTATAGCTGGGCTGGAGCACATCTTCCAGGTATTTATTTACCTTTCCTTCAGGAATAGTGAAACTAAAGGGTTTTGTTTTGCCCAAAGTTCTGATCTGTGGGTTCCCAGGTTTGCGTGCGGTCCCACTGTGTGCTGGGTGTGCTTGGGGAGCTGCTGCTCCTGCTGCCTGGGCTGACATGGTCAGGGCATGGCCGGGGCCTGCGGTCACCCCAAAACCGTATCCTGAGGGCACTTAGGGGCGGCTGGCCGGGAGTGCTTCCCCTCACTGCTCTGCCAGGGGTGTCCTTAACCCCCCCGGATGCTCTCTCTCCTTTAATGCATCTTTTTAAGTACTGGGTAATAGTGTTTTCTTTCTGGCAGAGACCAACGAGGGCTTTTAATAGGTCTTTTGTTTTCTCTTCGTGCGGTTCCCTGGCAGTAACCGGCCATTAGCTCCAGCATTTATTTAGGGTATTTGTATTTTTATATGTGGGGACCTCAACACTGAGAAGCCAAGGGGTTTGATCAGGATCACACAACAAATACGTGTTAAAGCTGGGACTTCAGCTTTTTCTGAATGTTGAGCTGACCTCTAGGCTTGGCAGAGAGTGAACATCTCGGTTTGTCTCCTTTTAACTGAGCCAGACAGGGAAAGCAGAGAATAAAGGTTCTGTGGAAGGAAGCATATTTTTTTTTCACTCTTTCCTGTTGGCAGTCTGCACGGAGCTGGAATTGCAGGATCACGGTGTTCAGGAGTGTGAGGATGGTATGTGTAAAATACACGGAGGCAAAGGGAAACCCGCGGCTGGAAATCTGACGGGCTCCTTCACCTCCCCGGGTTCCAGCTGCGCTGGGAAGTGGAAGCTACCCTGCAAAGGCTGTGCTGGGGAGGAAGGGTGGGCTGTGCGAGCCCCCTCCCCCGGCAGCGTTTCGGGGCGATGCTGGGGCTGCAGCTGGGGCTGCCTGGCTGCTCCTGCCCCGCAGCGCCTCTGTGCCCGCCTTGTCTGAGCAGCCCCAGTGTGCTGGAGCACAATGCTCCCTTCACTCCCCGTCAGACTGGAGGTCTAGACGCTCTCCCTGCCTTTTGTTATCAGGGTCACAGGTTAGGGAGCGTTCCCAGCTCCTTTTCCCTCCGCTGATCAGGAATCCCTCCCCGCATCCAGTGCTGCACCGGGGCACCCCTCCGGAGGGAGTCACCCCGCTACCCAAACACGCTTAGACTTAAAATTATTGTGGCAGCTCCCAGAAAGAAATGCGCCTTTGAAAGGCAGTCGGGATCACCCCCACTCCAGTTCTTGCCGGCACAGATGCTCAGCTGACACCAGCTAAATAGAAACCTTTTAGCCCTTGCCAGTAAGTCTGGAGCAAACTGCCAAAAAAGCATCGAGGACCAAGATACAAAACGAAGTCAGGCCTGAGCAAAGTACTTGCAGATGAAGGATGGAACTGATGTGTTCTGTCTCTTGATTTTTAGCACATGAGGTGCTTCAGTCTCAGGGGGTTTTTTTTAAATACATGGTGGCATTTTAAAGGTTTTCAGCAGATACAAAGCAAGTAAGTCCCCTAGCAACAAAGGGATGTTTTTTCCCTTAATGCAGGCTTTTTTAACGTGAAGCATTTGTGAAATTTTCCTTCCCCCTTGAAGACAAGTTTAGCTGAAGGAGACATTTTTAGTGGCTTTTAGACATATTTAGAGATGGGACTTGAACCTGTGATGTTGCTCCTGCCCCAGCCCACCCTTTGTCAGCCTTGCCCTGGCCAGGAGGTGCTTCTGGGCTGCAGCTCCTTGTCTGGAGGAAGGAGGTGCAGAGATGGGAATGGTTCGATAAAGAAGTTGGGAACAACTTTTTTCTTCTTCCTGGCAAGAAGACATAACAAAAAATTGGCAGGTTCATGCTTTTTATTATTGAATTAAAATCTATTAAATAGTAACAGAGAGCCAAAACCTGAAATTGCTGTTAGGCACTGCTCTTGGTGAAGTGAAATGCTTCTGGATCTGGCTCACTTCTGCATTTCACGTGTGTGTGTGCATGTGTATCATGTGTGAAGAATGAGTCTATGAAGCTCAAATAGAGGTTTTAAATAGAAATAATGCTGGCAGCTCTTTCTCCCTGAATCCAAGGCTATTATGTGTCTGGCTCTTGCCAACATGAATTGCAGAGGAAGTTCATGTGAACTCCATGGCTGATCTGACAGCTGCACAGCCATGGTGGGTTTGAAGCCCAGGCACAGTTGAGCAGAAGTGATGACATTTTTTGGTGTTTCTTCTTTTCAGAGGGTGAAGGGGGACCAAGGGAGCCTATTTCCCACCCCTGTCCTGGCACATGCAGGGATGGGCACATTGGGCAGTGGTGGCCCAACTTCTTCCCCAAAGCTTTATCCGTGGTCCCAGATGCTTCCACTCTCAGGGGAATGTCACTGATTTGTGCCACTGACGGGGGACATGAGGGGGACACGGACCATCCCACTGGCAGTGGTGGAAATCACAGAGCCCCCAAACCTGCCTCTCGCCCCTGTGAGAATCCTCATGCACCTGTGTGCAGTGGGAACAGTTTGGGGTTAATTCCTCTGCAAACCCGCAGTGCAGCGAATGATGCTGCTTGTACAGGGCATGGGGGGAAATAATGTTAAATTAAACTCACCGTAAGGGAAGAAAAGCATCCAGCCTCATTCTTTACTGCTCATTTTAGTAATTTCTTCCAGATAACCTACACATCTGTGTCAGTGCAATTAAAGCAGAAATTCTGTCTAATGAACAGTTGTAGCCCTTGGGCTATTGCGGAATGAACAATGAAGTTGGAAACAGTCTTATTAAAATAATAATTAAGAAACAAGGGTTGGGAGACAGGGGGAGGTGCAGATGAGGTGGTGGTGGGATGCTATAGGGTGAGGAGCAGAGGAGAGCTGACTTCGACCTGGTTCTGAACTTCCAGGGGTGACTCCCGCCATGACCCTGCCCTGTAGAAGGGACTGGGCAGCGAGGCTGGACCCGGGGCTGGGCACAGGTCATGCCAGGGACATGTGGTCATTCCATGTCACAACAAAACAGTTTCTCAAGCCCGTCTTGCACTGGAGTGGGAGTGGTGGCCCAGGCTGTGGCCTGGCCCTGTCACGGGCAGCGTTTGCCCTCCTGTTCAGCAGATCAATGATTTTGGCTGTGTATTTTATTTTGAGGTTTTCTTCAACAGCTGATAAAGCTCAGAGAGGGAGGAGAATGTTTCTTGTGTTAGGCAGGATTATATCTTGTTTTGCTTTCCCCAGAAAACCATCCTTTCTCAGTAAAAAACCCAACACTCTGCTCACCCACATAGTTTGCTTTAACTTTCTTTTCTCTTTTACATTCCTGAGGACTGGGACTGACCAGGCTCAGCTGTGTCAGTGATGGGGACTGGCCAGTTTTTCTCATGTGATACAGTTTATTCTTTTGTTTCTAAGTAAATAAAAACAAAAAATTCCTTTTCAGTGTTAACCCTTGGGGTTATAATAGTGTCTCTCTGCAAGTCATCATTTTTTGCCAATAAATCAGTTAAAACTTGGAGCTAGCTTTTTCAAACTTAATACACTCCTATTTAGAAATGCATGTGCTGCAGAAAGTGACTGACTCTCGGAATAATAAAAATAAATTTAAAAAAAAGCAAATGCCATAAAAAAAAAGAGGCCAGACAAATCCCAGTGGAATGATACATTGGAATGATTTTAGTGGGATTTATATCTACGAGCTGTGGGGGTTTTGTGGTTTTTTTTTCTTTTGAAATGGTTGTGAACCAGAGTGATTACTTATCATTTTCATTTTAACTCCATCTGACAAATCGTTTTAGATGGAGAAAGCAATACTGCATCTTTAAATGGCTACTCTGTCAGCGCATCTTGCAGGGCTTTAAATGCCCTTTGTTATCACAGTCTAGACAGGACGCAGGCGGAATATTTGATATGTTATAAGGCAGAGATGTGACAAGGTTGAATTAATTTACTGGCTTATTTAAAACTGAATTTCAAAACATTTTTCCTTACAAACTTGTCTTTTTCTCTCTCTATCCTATATTTTTTTTTTTTTCGAAGTTCGTGCAGTATGTTTCGACTGTTTAGACTGGGAGAGGAGACATTGGCTTACTGCAGCCTGCAGTACTTTAATTGCCCTTTTTATGACTGTCTAGACATCATGCAGATGCATGTTTGTGGTGAGAAGACATTTCCCCCTCTGGTTATACGATAGTCTGAAACCTTTACATTCCCTATCTCCTTACCCCCTCTGCCTTGGAATGCGCTTTACTCCCTCCATCCCCGAAAATCACTTTTCCCCGTAGTTTTATTTTTTGAAGGACACTTCAGCCGCCGTTTTCCTGCTCTTTTCCACGTGCTGGCGTGCAAACGCTTAGTGGGGATGGAGGTGTGAGGAGGGGATGGCTCTCGGGGGTCGCTGCACCGGGGGTGTCCCCGCAGCGCTGTCCCCGCGGTGGGTGCGGGTGCCGAGCACATCGGCGCGCTTTGAATGGGTGCGGAGTTTTAGTTATGCAAATCGATGCATTAATTAACCCCGTTGCTATAGCTACTGCTTTATTGTTAAATGCAGTGAAAAGGGGACAGGCTGTGTCCATGGATAATCCTCCCGTCGGTGCTGTGCCCCCTCCCGCCCGGTGCGGGGCAGCTGCCGCCCGCATCCCGGCGGGCAGGTGGCGGGGCAGTGCCGGCCCGACAGCGGCCGGGATGGGCCGGCCGGGGCTCTGCCGCCTGCCCCCGGGCCCATTGTGGGGGCTGACCCGGGGGTCGGCTCCGTGCAGCCCCCCCCGCCCCGTGTGTCTGGGGATGGGACGGAGGAGCGGGACAATGGGGCGGCAGGAGGGACGCAGCTGGGCCGGGATGGGGATGCTCGGGGGAGGGGGGCAGAGCACCCCGGGATGGGGACTGGGTTGCTCAGGGAGGGCGGGGAGGCCCAGGATGGGGATGCTCAGGGAAGCCCAGGACTAGGATGTTCAGGAAGGGCAGGTGACCCCAGCCCGGTTCTTGGCCCCAAACCCCATCTGTGGCTGGCCTTCTCTTTGTGTGTGCCCTAAAACCTGCACATACAGAACCCCCCAACAAAACAGACTTCCCAGCAGATCTGCTGTGGGAGTTAAAACCTTTCTCAGGCTGTTGCTGCAGCTGAGGTGGAAGTAAATTTATTACCTTTAATTTTGTCAGATTTGGGGCGGTTGTACTCACCTCCCCCATTCACTCTGGTGTGTGTGTATATATATATAAATATAATTTTTTTCCACATCTCTGTGAGAGTGTGCACATGCATTCGCTTCCATCTGGTGGTAGCGACCAGTTCAAGAACTCAAATCCTGCAGTGACCAGACACAGTGTGCCTGTCTGGGCATTTGCATGCATTTTGCATATTTTCTCTCTGCAATGCATAATTTTGCCTGTAACTTAAGAGTGTCCTTGTTCTCTGGGAGTAATTTGCCTTGTGAAAGGTTGCTCCTCTGGTGCGCGGGAGCTACAGAGTGGCACTGATGGTAACGGCGCTTGGGAAGAGGCAGAGCAGGGAGAGTTTCCCGTTTTTTGGCCCTGGACGGTGCTGAGGAAATCCGGTCGCAGTTCCAGCCCTGTCATGACCTGTGTGGCTTTGGCCAACTTGCTCAATCTGGGTTTCGACACCCGTCTGCGAGCCAGGGCAGCCCCTGTGGCACTGCTGCCCAGGGCTGCATGTCCTGGAGCCCCCAGGGGAGCTGCAGCATCAGGACAGGGGCACGGCAGGGTCTCCAGCACCGCTCCCAAATGTCACGGGGCTCCATGGGGCTGTGCTGGTTGATAAGTGAGGCGGTGTGAGGGAGCCATGCTGGTACAGAGGAGAAATGCTGAAGGAGCACAGGATCCCCAGCCACAGTTCAGGGTGTTTTGTGGCTTTTCTGCACCTCAGTTTTGTCCCTAGCCGGGTGCTGGGTGTGAGTTGATGGGTGTCATGCTTGTGTCAGGGAGGCACAGGCACTGCTGCTGTCTGTGTCTCACTCAAGGTGCCCCTTCTTGAGCACTGGTCCCACAGGACTCGCTGGGCACCGTGACAGGGGTTGGGTGCTGGCACTGGGACACCTGGAGCTGCCTTGGACTCTGACAGGGCCATAGCTGAGTGCACTGGGGATTGACCCACGGATGGTTTCCCCAAGAATAAGTGGAAATGGAAACTTCCTAGGGGACAGCCAGGGTGGAGAGACACCTGGTGAAACCCAGCGTATACAGCGTTTGTTTAGCTGGAAGAGGCTGTGGTTGATGCCGATGACATCCACAAACCCCCATCTCCACACCCACGTGCTGTCCCCGCCGGCTGTTGTGCGCTGGGGTGTCCCACACAGAGCAGGACAGCCTGTGCCATCTCCCTGCTCCGCTGCCGCCTGCCTTTCTGTGTGCACAGCAAGCGCAGCCTGCTGGCTCCTCGTGACCTTCACAATTCAAGGCGCCTTGTTGTGCTGGGCTGGGTGACAAATGAATCCCATATTCCCCATATTCCTTGGTGTCTCCGTGGCAGCAGGAGGAGGGAGCAGCTCCGGCACTGCTGGGTGACGCGATGCAGGTGGATGCAGCCGATGGAGGCTGCAGGTGCCCCGTCAGTGCGAGGCAGCTCCATTGCAGTGGGAGACAGGGCTCAGAGGAAGCTGGAATCAGGAACCCAGTCCCTGTCATTGCTGTTTGGAGAGGGGGCAAAGCCCTCCCTGCATGGAGCACTTGCTCTCCTTGGAGCATCCGTGTCTGGCAATTTGTCTGTGGAAACAGATGTGGGCAGCGACAAACATCTATTTCTATAACTAGAAACAAATTTGGTAATTGCCTCTTTCAACAGGACTTGCTCAAGCAGGAAATGAAATTCCTAAATGGCAGTTAGCAAAAGTATTTATAGCTAAGTTCATAAATGAGATGTGCTTTCCTTTGTCAGGAGTTTCTGCTGGGTGGAAGGAAAAAAAAACCTCTACAGTAGCAAGCCACATATTGATGAGGAGTGTTTCCAGGGTATACGAAAATACTTATTTATTAATGTGTTTATTTTTACTGGCTGTTAGAAATACCCCTGACAAACAAAACCTGTTTGGTCTTTCAGGGTCAGCTGGTGGGGTTTGATCCGGATGTTGTGTGCTGTGTTTTTTCACTCATTATTTGGTAGTTTGTTTTTTTTTTTCTGGTTCAGGCTATTTATGATTGCAGATGGTAAACTCTTTTTCCTGTGTCCCTCTCTCTGGATGCTCATGTTCAAAGGGGTGGGTGATGTTCTGGCCTCACTCACCCCTGCCCAGACATCATCCAGGCCTGATGCCATTGTGCTTCCTCTCGGGAAGCAGGAGATGCTCTGGATGTTCTCAGCTTGGTGGGGGCCATGAGCCCTGCTCAACATTTTCTAGTGAGCAAGCACATTTACCTGTCTTTTAAGTGCAAAATCAAAATGACTTTATTCTTTTAATCCAGTTTAGCTGTTCTCACCCTTGGGAGTAACTTCAAAAGCCATGTACTCCTTCCAGTCATCTCGGTAGGCTGGGATCAGCCTTACAGTGTGTGAAATACTTTGTCTAAAAATCCTGGAAAAGGGGAGGGTGATAGAAATAGGCACAGAAAAGAGAGAAGGAGTTGGCATATGCAAGATTTCAGAGAGTCTGCATGTCCCAAAGAACCTTGTTAGTTCTCATTGCTCTGAGGGAGCTGTTTCATGTCTTCAGGAGTTTCTCTAAACAAGTCTCCGGTTGACAGGTCTCTGCTCGGAGCCGGGAAGTGTCCTGGCTGACAGAGCTGCTGACCCCAGCTCTCACATTTGCCATTTCCCTGTAGAAGCTGAGTTCTGCCATGCTGATCCTGCCTTTCTGGCCCTTGGATGCATGTCCCACTCCCCACAGCTGCCACCGAGCCGTGTGAGCTCGGGAAGGTCACCTTCTGAAAACAGGCCCAGTGGTGGGGCCAGGACAGTTGCTGTGTTTTTTGAGCGCTAAAAAATTTTCTGAGGCACAACCAGTTTGATATTTCTGTGACTATTAAGCATGAAATGGGGCTGTTTCCTTTAAAACGAACAAAAATGGGGGTGGGGAGGTGAGGCCATCATTTGCCAGTGACTCAGAGGATGTGATGCTTGATTACCTGGGGTGACAGATGAAGAAAAAGAACTATATTAAACGCATTTATGGCCCAAGGCTTGGCGCTACGGACAGGACTTCTTGGGGCCCTATTCCCTGTTTTCCAGCAATGTTTTTTCTCAGCTGGCTCCTTTTCTAAGTCTCACTTGCTCCTTGCCCTCCTGCCCCATCTCAGCCTGCCGTCACTGGCTCACACGGCGTCTTTTGTGCTCGCTGCATCAGAATTGTCTGTGCTGAATCCAGAAATGCAGTTTAGCTGTTAGCTGCACTGATGATGCATGAAGTAGCCCAGTATGAGCTCTTCCCAGCTGTCCTGCCTGTTGTCACAGGCCTGATCCTGGTCCCTGCAATGCCTCGGTGCTGCTGCAGCTTCAAGGTGCTGCCAGTCAGTGCCAGCAGTGGCACTATCAATATTGAGATAGTATTCTGTATCTATGTGCAGTACTTACTGTGCTGTCTTGTAAACAAATACAGTTGTGGGCAATCTGATGGGCCCTTTGGATCTGGTTTTATGGAGGCATTAGAAGATAAATGTAGCAGATGCTAATACAAAAATAGTGCAGTAATGACTTCGCCTTCTCTGATTGTTTCTAAGATGACCTAGCAGACGAGCAGCAGAGGATGAGTAATCTGCTGTCTGAAGTTCTTTGTTCTTTCATCTCTTCTTTGCTGTCCACAGCCTCTGAGAGGGAGAACACTCTTAAAAGAGAGTAAGAGTGTGTAAGAGAGTGTGTGAGTGTGTTAAGAATGTGTAACTGTGTGTGAGTGTGTACGACTGTGAGGTTTTTTTAACTTTTTTTCTTAGGAATTGTGGCTAGTGCAGCTACATTTCTTCAGTTTAGCTGTTATCTCCTGAGCAATTTCACTTCTTCTCATCACTTCTCACACAATACACAATTCCAGTACGCATAGAAATTGTAATTGAAGCTTGGGGATGACTAGTTTGACCTGCAGATGTGTGTTATATCTGGCTGAAAGCAAGGGTTATCTTGGCCAAGACCCTGCCTGAAAGCTGTTCTGTCCACCTGTAAATGATAGCTGGAGTGTCTGAAATGATTGCAGCAAAATACAGGTTGTGGGGTTTTTTTTTTCTCCTTTATACTTGTGGTGGTTTGGAGAATTTGTCTTCTGCAGAGATACTCTGTGTGGAAGGAAGAGCATTAATAAAGTTTATAGGAAGCATTTTATGAACTGAAGTGTAGCTGTAAAAGGCAAGGCAATGCATTTAAAGTGTAACCAAGCCTCACCTCCCCTACGGCCGTGAGGGTGCTCCCAGCATCACCATTGACTCAAGTCACTCTCCCTCCTTGTAAATATATTAATTAATTTAAACCTGTGGGTGCCAGTATTTTGTTTATAAGGACTCGAGGAAGCTCCTAGATGCACCTTCCTGCAGCAACTTCTGTGGAGCCATGAGTGTGGTCTGCAGTGGGAGGAGTGCAGCCGGCACACATAAATCCATACATTTCAGACACTTTAGAGCTTTACGGTGTTGATGACTGGACAGCAGGATGGGCACCAAGGGCATGAGCTTCTTCTAAATCCAGGAGAGTGGAGACCACGGCCTTTGGAAGCAGGGGAGTCCCCATCACTCATTAATACATTCAGATAATCCATCGCGAAGCCCTTGTTCAAGGCCACGCGTGGTGTGAAGTGGCGAGCGAGCAGCGAACGTGAAGAATGGGACGTGACAAGTCATTCTCCTTGGTCACGAATACCCCGTTTTAGGGTGGTGAGAATCTGGGGAAAAAATGCTTAGTTGCAAAACAGTTGCACGCACGGTGCCCGGCTCCCAGAGCTGCCGCGTCTAGACAGAAAATACGGAAAAGCAGGTTGTGTCACTTAAATGTGATGTCTGAACCTGTTAGTTTGAAACGTATTCTGGAATAAAAATTATGCAAAATTAAATTAGTGTGACCTTGCTTTGCATTTGGAGGCGGAATATGCCCATCTTGTAAAGCCTAGTGCATTTATAACACTTCCCTTGGGGAAAATTACAGAGAGAAATGGAATGAGGTCTCTTCTAATTGAAAAGTGACGATGATTAGGAAGCCAAATACAAAATGTGTTGAGTATTTTTTTTCTTGTTTTGTTGTGTGTGTGTTTTTAAGAATACCAGTAGAATTATAAATTATGTGCTTTGCAGTTTGGCTTGTTTTTCATTCCCCAAAGGCTTTTTATTAGCATAGCAGCTGAATTGCACTTGTATAATAACATATTAACTCAAACTTTGGGTTTTTAATGATCTTTCTTCATTAGTTTGACTGAGCTGCTTGGATAAAAATCTTACTGAGTATATCCAGCTTTCCAGTGTGTTGGGTTTGTTTTCACTTCTGCAGAAAAGCCCGTGAAGACAAGTTAAAACAGAGAGAGAGCTGGCAGAAACTTTAGTGCCTCGAGTGGGTATGAGTCTCTTGAAACATGAAAAGCACAAATTCAGTGTGTGGGGGTTTTTTTATGTTTGGTTTGACTTTTATTTTATTTTTTCCAAAGGCCAGATTGGGCAACCTGAGTGTTCTTGCTCATCTCTGCATACAGGATGGGTTTGCTTCTGGGCATGGTAAGGCTGGGCTGCTCCTCAGAGCCTGGGCTTGGGGTAGAGATGGGGCAGGAGGAGCATCCCTGCTGGAAAGCAGCATCCCCTTTGTTCTGGTAATCATCCTGTGCCTTCCTGTTGCACCTCTTGGCGAGTGTTGTGTAATCCCCAATTACAGCAGTCCCAGAGCACTGAGGGATGGATGAGACACTGGTGTGTTGTCCCAGATGCTGATGGAATTCCCACCCTTTCTTCTGCTTCAGGCTCTGCTGGTTCTGTGCCTGTGTGTGCAGGAAGCCTGGTTTAGATAATTTGTAAGTGACACATCTTGTGTGTTCCTTCCTGGGAAGGAGTTATGGCAGTACTTCCCCATGGCCAAAACCTCACCTGTGTCACTGAAGTACCAGGACCAATTTAGCAAGGTTTAGTTCATTTAAGGGATCTCTTGTCCTAGGAAAGGAACTTTTCTTTACTACTACTTTGGCCTTGTTTTTCTTCAGAAATACAGCCCCTTTTAACAGAAAAGGAAGTTTTCCATCACTGGCTTAATTTATATTTTTTCTTGTGTTTTCTTGCCATGGCCAAAGCACATGCTGCATTTTGAGGCTGAAGTGACTCATCCTCTTAAAAACATTTGGGGGTTTTTTGTTTGGATTTTTCTTTTCCATAATGGTTTGTGCAGAAGATGGGCTCTGCACCCAGGCTGGGTGGCTGCTCTGCTGCCCACAGGGAGGGCAGGCACAGGGGCTCTAGGATCTGGCTCTTCATGGGTGACCAGGGGAGCACCCAGGGGAACTGTGGGGAGCCCTGCTGGTGGTTGGGTGCTGGATGTCAGGGGGATGCTGTCAGTGCTCAGTTACAGCTGGCACCAGGAATGTCTCTGGGGTGTGTAGGGACACCCCTACACAGCGGGGGTGACATGGGAACAGTTGCTGTGTCTTTTTTTAAATGGTTTTGCGTCATCCCCTTTTGCAACCCTTTAGGTTTTGGTGTGTTTGTGCCTGTGGTCAGTCTGGGTTCTGCTCAGAAGCAGCGAGCTCCTGTTCCAGCCAGTTCCTCCAGCACAGGGCACCGGGGGCAGCTTTTGGGTCCCACAGATGAGCTGTACTGCTTTGGGGCTGGATCAAATTGTTGGGAATGTGGTTTTCTTCCATTCTCTTCCCCTCACAGTGGCACTGGGCAACTTGTTGGGGTTGCTGTGAAAGACCCAGAGCTTGTCTTTTATTCTAGCTGAAAAGCATTTTTAAGGCAAAACTCCTGTACAATGTTTGGCTTTTAATCCCTCTCTCCCCACCCCATGTGCAACTGTCCAGAGTAGGGGCAGCTGTGTTTTAGGTGGAAGGATACGGGCTCCTAGTCCCTCATCCATCCAACTCCAAGAGCCAGATAAGGCTCCTGCTTTCAAGGCATAATTCTGCTTTCTGCAGGCAGTGGGCAGAGCTGATGGAGCATTTTGGGCAGTGGCAGAAATAGCTGCTGTTTAGCAGAAAGAGCTCCAAGGTAACTGGCAGCACTCACCACCTGGACTGTTTTCTTGACATTTATTTGCTTTTACTGGCACTCAAATGCCACCTGTCAGGAGAAAACTTTCCATAAAAAAAAAAAAAATTTCCTGACTCAGCAGAAGCCACCCCAGCTGGTATGAGTGGTGCCCTTTGAGTTCTGGTGGGCCTTGCTGTGTATCTGCAGATATACATGTGTGTGTCTGTATAGATTAAATACAGATGGCAGCATCCATGATAGCTTCAGGCATGGCTTTCCCAAACTGTATTTTATAGCTGTCGCTGCTGAGAAGCAAACAAAGTGTAAATCCCCAGAATGATTGAATTTTCCTGTCTGGCCCCTCCTTCCCTCCTTTATACTGGGCACTGGAGTTGCTGCTGCCCAGGCCTGGCCACTGCTGGCATGAAGGGGGGCTGGGGGGAGTGACTGAGCAGTTTGGGAATGGCATGTACTCCCTGGGCACCAAATTCATGGAAATAATAACCCAGCACTATGTTTGCCTCCAGTACTCAATTTTCCTAAGCCTCAGAGAGGTGTGAGGAATTATTTCCTTAGGAAATTTTAGGAGTGGCTTCTCGCTGCCTCGTGCCAAGTGTCTGCAGAGTTAACGGGATAGTCTGTTGTTTGCTTGTTCTTGTTTGTTTGGAGGGGTTTTGGCAGTTTTCCTTTCTGCCAGTTCAAGCCACTCAAGCTGCCGCTGTCAGCTGGCCGAGCCGCGAGCTGAGGGCTGTCTGGAGCTCTGGGATGTGGCCCCGTGGCAGACGCATCGCACCCATCTGGCGTCTCACCCAAAAGCAGGAGGTCTCCCCGCCCGCTTCTGTGGCGGGTGGGCAGCTTGGAGACGGGGGGGCTGCCACTGCCTCCAGTGCTGTGCTGTCCCCTGGGCCCCCACTGCCTGACCCCTGGCACAGAGGGGACGTGTCCTTGTGCAGGGATGTGGCGGGGAGGAATCACTCCTGTCCTCCATGGAGGAAGCAGTGGTGGTGACGGGAAGAGATTTGCAGAAATTTAGCTTGCATTTAGCTGAACTGTTTCATTAGGATGGCTTGTGTTGGTTCGTGGCTCCACAGCCCCGAGAGAGGTACTGGGATGCTCCTGGTTTTGTGCCCAGCACTGAGGAGGGCTTTGGGAAGTCCAGTCTGTGCTGTAGCCTGGAAACACTCTGCAGTATAGATTGTCTTTTTAAAGATCCCTCCTGGACACTCTTCTGTGACACTGAAAAACTGAATGAGTGAGGCTTTTGCGGGCTCAGGGCACACAGAGCCCACGTGTGAGAGCTGTAATGGGAAGGGTGCAGTGTTGTCAGTGGTGTCTCAGCCACTTTATTGTTCTTGTGCTGAGTTATCTGCTGCTGTTCCTGATGGCTCAAAGTCTTTCTGTCTGTCTCTCTTGCAGCGGAGCTGGAGTTTGTACAGATAATCATAATCGTGGTGGTGATGATGGTTATGGTGGTGGTGATCACGTGTCTGCTGAACCACTACAAACTCTCTGCACGATCCTTCATCAGCCGGCACAGCCAGGGCAGGCGGCGAGACGAGAACCTCTCCTCAGTAAGTCACACCCTGCTCTTCCAGCCACACATGCCAGGTTATCTTTGGCCTTGGCATCGTCTGTCTCTGTTACTGGGGGAGGGAGGGCGTTTTAGGGGTGCCTCTGACTCTTTAGGGTGCTGTGTGTGCTAATCTATGGACAGCCATAGCCTCTGCCTTTGCCCTGAGCTTTCCAAATCTGATTTTACATCAGTAAAGTGACTGCACGAGGCTGTTCTTGGCATGTCCTGCTCCCGAAACCATCACCCTCGTCTGGTTGGGGTTCATATGCCTTGGTTTAGCAGACCCAGACTATCAAGTCCTTTGGCTCCAGTTAGAAAGTCTCAAGTGACTGTATGAAAACTTCCTGCCTGCCTTGCAGGGAGCAGGAAATCCTGACTGACTCGCTCCAGTTTTCACCAGTGCTGCTGCCATTACTGTGGTGCAAGGGGCAGAAAACACTTGTCAGCCAGACAAGCAGAGAGCTCTCCAAGGGGATGTGTGAGAGGCTGTCTGTAACCCAGGCTCCTGGCTTCATAAAAGCCCGAGGAGAAACGTGTGAATTGTCCCTCTGACAGGGATTTGAGGGGAAGCCTCTCCAGCCTCGAGGCAGATGTTGGTTCATACAGTTTCCTTAAGTGTAGTGGCTCAGAGAAACTCAGAAGGATGTATAGAGAAAAGGCATCACATTTTCTTGGAAGGTGAGCATGTGCTGTTCGCTGCTGCCTCTGTGGCTCCGTCTTCAGTGCAGGGATGTCTTGTACTGATACTTCTCTTTGTTAGCATTCACCCTGAAGGGTCTTAGAGCCCTTTAAGTAGGGCTCCCTCAAGGTCACTGCTCCATGCCCCCTCCTCTGCAGGCTGCCAGGGCAGGCTGGACACACCGCTGGTGCTGTGGGGTGCTCTGTGTGGGGCCAAGCTCCCTGAATCAGATCCGTACTCGCTGCAGGAAAAAGATCAAATATGGGGATTGCTTGGGGGTTTTTCTTCTATTTTTCCATTTTCTTTCCTCTATTTTTATTTTTTTTTGAGAGAGATATTTAAGATCTTTCACTAAGCCAGGCTTCAGTGCAGCTGAAGGCTGCCCAGGGCTGTCCCTCGTAGCTGCTGTTGTTGTCACACGCCACACGCAGCAGACAGAGCTCCCTCCTCGGCCGCTTTGTGGGGGGGATGCCCCGTGGGAAGGAGAGCTGTGCAAACCCAACCCAATTAACCCCCTCCTCGTTCCGTGGGCTGTGGGGCACCTCCCCAGAGGGCACGGCATGATCCCGGCTCGGGGTCGTCTGTCAACGCTGCAGTGGCATCAGAGTGCTGGGAATGCCTGATCCCACGGGGTGCCTGATCCCACGTTAAACCAGCTGGTGTGAGGGTGGAGATAGCTCAGGCACCTCCCTGCTTTGGGGATCAGAGCCCAGCTCCCCACACATATCCCAGCTCCACCCGGAAATCTTACATTCCTCTTACGATCCCGTGCGCCCACTTCCAGCAGCAGCAGAGTGTGGGCATCCGAGCACATGAGTTATTAAAAATAGCAGAAACATTGTTTTCCCATTTTCAGATTCTTTTACTGTATTGTCATGTCCAGAATATTTTACTTGCACAATGCCAAATCGTGTCATTTTACATTTTCAAAGCAGAGTTCAGATCAAGCCCTCTTAATTTTAATACAGTAATTTCTGTTTTCTTAAGTGGCCTGCTATTTATTTTCTTTAAAGAGAGTTAAGAAGGCTAACATGGAAAGAGAAGAGAAAATCACATGGAGATTGACCAAAAATTTCGGTTGAATGAAAAATTTACTCTTTAAAAAACAATTCCTTTTTCCCCTTTATTATTTTTTTCTATTTTAAATTTTACCAGGCCAGAATTTCTACCCGTTTTTTGGTTCAGCTCTGTTACTTATTCAGCCTTGAGACACGTCAGTGATTAAATGGCTTTTCAGCAGAGTTTGACCTCTATGCCTCTGCTCGACCCCAGTGAGGATGTGGAGTCTTCAAAACCTTTTTTGGAGCTAAGGAGAGAAATAGGAATATATAATTTTGGTTGGTTTTTTATTATTTCCCATCTTTATGGTTGTTCCCCATCTCCCTGCCCTGTCCATGTGGTGTGTGCAGCACTGATGGAGTGGCAGCAGAGATTCCCTGTGGTCCCAGCACCTTCCTGATGGGACAGAGAAGGCCCTCATGTGCTAATGAGCGGGAAGCTCATTACAGTGGGATCCAGCATAATAAAGATCTTAAAGGCAGCACCTTTCAGGCTCAGCACAGCATGTCTGTCGGTGGAAAACAGCTCCAGACTGAAGGAGAGCTGGAGCCTGGCAGGCAGAGGCCACACTGGGCTGGATACTGGTTTATGCAATCCGTTAAACTTGCACTGAACTGGTGTTGGGCTTTTTAAATCCCAAACTTCATTTTGGTGTCGTGACCGCAGATGGGCACTGGAGCTGCATTCACGCTTTTCATCTGCTGAAATATTAAAGCAGTTCATCCCGTGGTCAGGATGCTGCTGGGTCTGCTGGAGTTGTCCTTTTTTGTTGCTGCAGCTCAAAAATTACAGCTGAAGGAGAAATTAATTTCCCTAAAGGGTTTTTTAATGCGGCTCTTGCTGGCAAGCAGTTTTTGTATTACTTCATGCGTTTCTCCACCACCGTTCTCGCTGTACTTAAACTCTTGTCTCCTCATGACAAGTACTTTTGATTTTCCAGAACTAAGAATATTTAAGAAATGCTACTGACAACTCTCTTTGCCATAAGAATGGCACTGTCCCTGCACCTTTGGAACAGTGGTATCCCACTCCTCCAAGAAAAAGTAGTGTAAGTGCAATTTCCAAGCGCACCTTTGTCCTCCAAAATAGAAAATATGAGTCTTCCTGAAGGCTCAGAGACTTAATCTGTACCATGCAGCTTTACAGAGAAAATTCTCTGACATCACTAAAACAAGTAGTTCTCAAAAAGTTGAAGATTCATCTCTAAAAAGAAATTTAAAAGTAATTTTAGGTTCTGCAGCAAGTCCTGCAATACTTGCGGAGGGTTTTACAGCTGTGTTGCTCACCAGACAACAGAATCTCAGCTTTCCTTTCAGAGACCCGTGGCTTTCTAGACTGTTCATTGTTTAGATGAATTCAAGTCCTAAATATGCTGAAAATCAGAGGTGAGTGAGGAGAGGCCGAGGGTTTGCAGTGATGTTGCTCCTGCAGTTTTGCTTGGCTCAGTGGGGCTGTGGAGCCATCCCAGGGCCAAAGTGAAGGCTAAAAGCAGGGATGTATTCTGTCCCAGAGGCTTTGCCCTCCTCTGACTACTGATTTCCAGCAGTTTTAATCTTGCTGTGGAGTTTTCAGGAGAGCTGAGCTGTTCTCCAGATGGGCTTTGTGGTAGTGTGTGAGGTGGGGGTTGGCGTTGGGGAGCACTGGGTGCCTGTGGTTGGTCAGCTGTGGGCACAGGAGCATGGCCAGGCCCTGGAGTCCTGGGAGAGGTGGTTAATAGTGGCTGCAGAGATCCAGCTCCTGCAGAAAATGGGTCTCCTCTCTGCTGCTCCTCTCTCTGCACATCCCATTTTAGTGCTGTTTCTGTAGGTTTGCTACTCTTGCATCCACATGTTGCCCAGGGCATCATTCCTGGAGCTCATCTGTACAAACAGATGAATGGTGTGTGAGCCAGAGCTTTGATTCCAAACACATGGGCAGGATCTTGGTGCAGGCTCTGGGTGAGTGGGCACCTAGGGGTAGGGATGTTTTGGGTGGAGCAGCCCTCCCCATCCCCTGCCACCACGGGATGTCCCAGCTGAGCCTGCCAGGGCTGGGAAGCACCAGCCTGCAGCCACCCTTGTGGGAGCTGGCTGACATCACTCCCGGGAAAGGGGGGAGCAGATGGGATATTGCCATGGCACTGCCCACTGCCAAGTTAAATATAAAACATCTAGCAGAAGGCAGCGGGGTACTCGCTGCTCAGGAAGTCTGCCACGGGGGCACGGCAAAGTAAACACAATTTTCGGAGTGCTTCCCGCTCCTGCCCACTGCTTTGGCGTCCTTTGGGATGAGGAGATGGGCTGGCAGCGCCTGTGGTGGCACTGGAAATCCTCCCTGGGCCCTTTGGTGTCAGTGCCTGAGCACAGAGTCAGAGGGAGGATTTGTCCTGTGGCGGATGCAGTTCCTCTTGGATCTTTTGGCTGCTGGGGGAATTTGATTGCAGACTCTCCCTGCAGGCAAGAAATCCATGTAAAATGGACCAGACTAAACAGTCGATGCCTGTGTAAACAGTTGCATGTTGGAGTCTCGAGGTCTGGAATGAAACAGGGTTGTCTTGCTCGGGAAGGGCCATGGGGCTGCAGCTCAGCCAGCACATTCCTCAGCTGCGGCCGGGGAAGGTGCTGGCATTGTGGCACTTCACCTCTGCTCCAAGGAGATGCTCCTGAAAAAAACATGGAGAAGGGGGAAGGCTCTGGGCGGTCTCATTTCCATTTAAATCGCTGTTTTCCTTGCACTGGCACCAGCATTGCCTTCAGGTTTGTGTGCAGAGCTGAGCTTTAAAACCCAGAACCTGATGGGTTCTCTCCATACCTGATACCACGTGCAATGCCGCAGGAGAAAATATGTTCCAACTTTGGGGAAAATGAAAAAATACGATATAATAGGTGGTTTCTCTGGAGATTTTAACATGGTGCTAGTGCTGTGTTTGGGGCAGGTAGAGAAATAGGTGTTCTCATAGCAGGAAGGCGTGTGGTTTGCTCAGACCAGCTTCTGAGTGCAAGGGAAAAAGGGGGTTTCTTTTTCCCTTGGCATTTTTTTTCACTGGTGCTAAATACTCCTGCCTGCGCCTGGCTTACTAGTGCCAGAACTGGAGATTCACCTGCAAGGAGCTGGGAAGTTCCAAGTTATAATTACAAGCCTTCTGGCTGTTTTCCTCCAGCTCTGCCTGCCAGAGGGATGTTGCTATATGTGAATATTAGCAATATTTAAATATTGCAGTTCCTAAGGCAAAAATGTCTGGGGTGAACTGTGCATGCTCAGAGTATCACCAGCAGATGGGAAGAACCTTTGTTTGTTTGTTTTGATCATGAATTGTAAACTAGTGTCAGGGTTTGGGGGAAATCGTGGCTTCACCTTGCCTGGGGTTGTTGGCACAGAGGTTCGGATCTCAGGATCAGGGTGATGCTTGCAGTGTAAGGAAGCTTCTACACTTCAGTCCCTCAGTCTATTTAAGCCAAGGACTACTTACTCTTTGGGGAAAAAATACTCTGAAACCATCCTGTTGCTACAGAGTTTTTTCTTTTGTTTTTTTTTAGCCAAATCAAAATTAGGTTTAACATTTGGTTATTCACTTATTATCTTTATTTTCCCATGATGTCCGTGGTTGTGAGCATCAGAATGTGGGTGTGAGGGGTTTTTTTTGGTTTGGTTTTTGTTGTTTTTGTCGGGTTTTTTTTTTAATCTTGTCATTATTTCATGGAGCATTTTTTGATGTCTTGTGAATTACCCACGGCTCATGGATCACAAATTGAAAAATACTCCTCTGGCATGTTTGAACCAGGGAAAGAACCATGCTGGGGGTGTGGGGGTGGGGGAAGTCTGCAAACGGGAGAGGGTTCTTTGCTGGTGCCATTCTCATCATTCATTCTGCAAACGATCCATTAAATGGAGACGGAGGTGCAAGGGGAGGGAAGTTTTGATCGGAAGGGATGTTTTCAGTGGTGATGTGGTAACACTTGAGCATGTATCCACATGATGCCCAGCGCACTTGATCATGGTTGGAGATGCTGGTTGGAGTTGGTGCAGGCGGGTCAGGAACACGTTGGTGGCAGTGTCTTCTCTAGGTGACACCTGGCACGAGCTGTCTGCAGAAGGAGCTTGACTGCCCTGGCATCAGACTCACCCTGCCCTCTCTTCTCCTTTCCCATGCAGGAGGGAAGCCTGTGGCCTTCGGAAAGCACCGTGTCGGGGACCGGCATAACCGAGGTGAGGGTGCTGTGGGTCCTGCTGTCCCCCTGCCCCGCTGTCCCCCTGCCCCGCTGTCCCCCTGCCCCGCTGTCCCCCCTGCCCCGCTGTCCCCCTGCCCCGCTGTCCCCCTGCCCCGCTGCCCCCCCTGCCCCGCTGCCCCCCCCGTCCCGCTGCCCCCCCCGTCCCGCTGCCCCCCCCGTCCCGCTGCCCCCCCCGTCCCGCTGCCCCCCCCGTCCCGCTGCCCCCC
>NW_024580668.1:3126566-3145960 GCF_017639235.1 Corvus kubaryi | reverse complement strand
CCTTTCCACTCTTACCCCCTCTCCCGCCATCCCCCCCCTCCCCCCCCCCCCCTCCCCTTCCCCCGTGCCCCCCCCGCCCCGCTGTCCCCCCATCCCGCTGTCCCCCACCCCACAGCACCTCATGCCTCTCAGCCTCTTCGCTCTCTCCCTCCAGCAGCAGATCTACACCCCGCGGCCCAGCGAGCGCCTGGCAGTGCCCTCCTTCCTGCAGAGGGACCGCTTCAACCGGTTCCAGCCCACGTACCCGTACCTGCAGCACGAGATCGACCTGCCGCCCACCATCTCGCTGTCGGACGGCGAGGAACCCCCGCCCTACCAGGGACCCTGCACGCTGCAGCTGCGCGACCCCGAGCAGCAGATGGAGCTCAACAGGGAGTCCGTGCGGGCCCCCCCAAACAGAACCATCTTCGACAGTGACTTGATAGATAACTCCGTGTTCGGGGGGCCGTGCCCCCCCAGCAGTAACTCTGGCATCAGTGCCACCTGCTACGGCAGCAGTGGCAGGATGGAGGGGCCGCCACCGACCTACAGCGAGGTGATCGGCCACTACCCCGGCTCCACCTTTTACCAGCACCAGCAGAACAACAACGGGATGCCCCCCATCTTGGAGGGCAGCAGACTCCATCCCTCACAGATCAATGGCCTTGAGAGCACAACAACGACGGCGTGGAACAAAGAGAAAGAGAAACAAAAAGGGCACCCCTTTTAAAAAAAAAAAAAAAAAAGAAAAAAGAAAAAAAATAGCAAGAAAGTAAATGAAACACTCTGCACTTCTCATTAAAAGAAAAAGGAGAGAGAGAGAGTTGAGGAAGATGAGCAAAGAGAAAAAAAAAGCCCTTCCCCATCTCTCAGTGTATAAATATTTACTTGTTATGTCTGGTCTGAATGCACAAGCCTACCAAGCTTGCAAAAACATTTCTTTATTGAGCTGTGTCTAGACATTTAAAAAGGAAAAAAAAAAAAATCAACTGTAGTCTTTTTTTTTGTTTGTTTCTAGTTGGGCTGTGTGTGAATGCTTTTTTTTTTTGTTTGATTATTTCACTTATCTTTAAAAACAAAATATTTGCACAAAAACCATTTTGTTTAAAGATCTGCAATATAAATATATAAATATATATTAAAAATAAGAGAAAGTGTATGTGTAAGGAGCAGGAGTATTTTTGTATTAGAAGAGGCCTATTCAAAAAAAAAAAAAAGTTGTTTTCTGAACTAGAAGAAAAATGGCAATTTTTTGAGTGCCAACTCAAAAAGCGTGTATTACATTGTAAAAAAACAAAAAACAAAAAAAAATCAAAAGCAGGGGTTTAGAGTTATTTATATAAATGTTGAAATTTTGCACTATTTTTTAATATAAATATGTCAGTGCTTGTGTTGGTCAAAGCCTCTATCATGTCTACCATGAACCTGTTAAGGGATCTATGTGGAAGTGAAGAACAAAGTAGCTGGAAGGGGAGGAGGATCCCTGAAGTGGAGATGCCAGCCCTGGGAGGAGCGGTGAGCGAGACTGCAGCTTATGCAAATCCTTAATTTCCAGAGTCCCTGTGCGTGGCCGCCGACAGCCACGGCTTTATACATTCCCTACAAAGCAAGAGGAGTTGGTGTGTGTCTTGTTTGTCATCCGGTAGGATTTTTGGAGTAACAAGGTAAAATGAAAACTCCCTGCTTCCCACAGTCAGGAATGAATGAAGCAGGCAAAAATTACTTGATTTTTTTTTTCTTTTTCTTTTTCTTTTTCTTTTTTTTTTTTTTTTTTTTTTTTCTTTTTTTGGACAACCTCTAACTTTTTGGAGGGGAGGGTGGTGGGGGTTGAGAATAAACTTCTGTGTCTGAAGGAACAAAAGTGTTTTTTGGTTTATTTCTTTCCATGTTCAACTGAAGGGCCCTGTTGGAGCCAAAGCGGTGGTTGTGGAGGTCGATGTGAGGAACTGGTAACGCACCCACTGGCTGCCCTTCAGCTGGGTTTAAATGTCTCATTGAAAGGATGAGGTGGAAAGTGTGGTGGTGGTGAACATCATTTTCATTTTGTTTCAACCTCCCAAACCTCAATTTGGGATAAACGGGCGCAGCCGTGTCCCGCAGCTCCGCCGTCCCTGGTTGTCGCTATTTTTTGCGTTTGTTATCCAGCTAAAGAGGCAGCAGGTACAGTAGGTGGAAATGAATCTGCTCCTGTGTTGTATTAACTAAAGGCTACAAAAATAATGCTTAAGGCTTTAGATGCAACCCCCCCTTACCTCTTCTGGAACATCCTCTCCCCCCCCAGGTCCCGCTGCCCTCCCGCCACGGGGCGTTGTGCGTGGTTCATTTATCTTGGTTTCGGAAGCGTTTTGTCTTGCTCTGCTCTTGTTTACATTTTCTGTCACCTCGGTGTCTGGTAGGGGCCTCACCCTCGTGGTGAATTCGTACGTGAGCGAGTGAGTGGGAAACCTGAGAGAGTGAGGGGGAGAAGGCAAAAGGGAAAAATCCCGTCGTGGGTCCCGTCTCTCCGAGCGCGAGGAAGGGTCGGTAGGGAACCACAGAGAGCGAGGATTTTACAAGGGGGTGTGATTTGATTTCCTGCAGGATGCTATCTAGTAGAGTGACATAAATGAAAGATATAAAGGCAATAACTATTGTTTTTAAGCAACTTTTTTATTACTTGAAAAAGAAAACAAACCTAACCATGAGAACGGTTTTGAAGTTCTGACCATTTGAACAATATTTATATATATTTTAAAGAAGATGATGAATAGCTGAACTTGAAGTTTGATCATTATTTTTTTGCTTTTTTTGTTATTTCTGCCTAGAAATAGTCCTGTACCTTCTCAGTACTTCAATCTGCTTTTCCACAGCTCTTGAAATCTTCATAGTTTTGCAGTCATGTAACCTAAATTTTGATGACCTAAAAAAAAAAGAAAAAAAAAAAAGAAAAAAAAAAGCCACAAAAAAAAAGTAATGCAAAGGAATAAATCTAGTTTGTCATGAAAGGTACAAAACTGACGAATTTGTACGAGGTTTTTAAAATGTATCTTTCCTTTATGTAACATGTCTATTTAGTGCCTTATTAAAGAAACAGTAACCCTCCCTTATTAGAGAGAGGGACACAAAATCATCATTAGCATTACAAGTAACCAGCGTCTGGTCTCTTGCTCCTTTGGACCTTGCATTCACTTTTCCAGTCCCTTTTTCCCGGAGCAGCTCCCTGTGCCTGGCCACGCCGGCTGCTCCCTTGGCCGCTGCTCTGCTCCGACTGTTCTTAGGGAACTTGAACATGTTTTATGCACATTATCCTACCCGGGGAGGTAGGAATTTGTGGTGGATATTGTAAATGAGATACCAACCAAAAGAGAAAGCGAAATATAATATCTACTGCCCTCTTGAGCCAAAATGCGTGAATAGTGTTGTTGGGGTTGGGTGTTTTTTTGTTTTGTTTTTTGGGGAGGGAGGGGGGGTTGTTCAGTGATCTGAACTAGTTTTGTTTGCTGTAAAAAAAATACGGTTACCTCAGCAGATTTTGGGTGGAATATGCATCACATGTTTAAAACTGAGCAGTGAGTAAAGAGGTGGTGTGGGGACCAGAGGTTGTTAAGGAATGAGATTGTCTTGTCACAGGGTGTTACCTGGCCACCAACCCCCGTGGAAAAGTCAGGGAAGTGGGCAGGGGCTGGATAGGCACAGAGGGGTAGTGGGAGAGGGTCTGAAGATGCAGTGCAATTGAACCCAGCTCTCATGCTTGAAAGTCCTCGAAATTTCAACCAATTCTCTTTCTTTTCCCCCTATTTTTTTTCCCTCCCTCCCCAATCCTCTCCCAGTGTGAGCTTGTATTTGTCTAGTGTCACCCCAAGCTCTGCAGTTGAGTGATCAGTTTGTTGAGTTCCTGGGTCCAGTTTCATTTACCTCTTTCTCTAGTTTGAGGAACTCGATGAGTGTGAAACGGGGTGGCTCATCAACACCAAATTTCTGTTGCAAATGATGCCTTTCAGCCCATCCATGCACAAACCCCAAACTGCCACCTTTCCCTGGGCTGCTGCAGCCCCAGTGGGGAGAGCCCCAGGTCCCAGGCAGTGGGTGCAGCTCCTCAGCAGAGCTCAGTCATTATCTTTTGTCTTTCTTCTGTCCATCCCTCTCTTTGCAGTCCTGAGAACTGTGTATTTCAAGTGCAGATACCAGATCAACTCCAAGTTCTGAATGGGTGTTTAGAGATAATGGTCTGTTCTTTTTTTTTATTACTATTATTATTATTGTTGTTATTGTTATTATTATTATTACTACTATTTAATGTTACTTTTCGCCTCGGGGTCCATTTCTTCCCAATTCCCACATCCCAAATTGCCACCAAGGCAGGGAATTTGCTTTGCACACCTTTGCTGATGCCCCGTTCCCTCTGGCCTTGGTGCAGCTCAGCGGAGAGCGGTGCTAGAGTGTCCCGCAGCTGCCAGCAGAGAGATTCAGGCCCCTTAAAAGTGATTTATTTTTAAAGAAGTACAGAAGAATCAAGGCATTGCTAATGCTTAGCAACCTCATGTCCTAGCCTGCCTTTTTGCTCGGAGTTTTAAGTCGCGTTAGCTTTAAAAGGGGTTGTTCATCTTACAGAGTTTCTTAGCTTACAGTACGGCAAACAGCATCCCTAAAGTGCCCCCAAACCTTCCTGGCCTGGAATGGGAACGTGGCTTTGTCGATCCTGGTGGGGAGGAAGGATGGGTTTCATTTGGGGCTGACACTGGTAAAACACATGTTCCCTTCACAACCCTTGGTTCCACCAGTTTGAGGATTCAGCTTTACTAATCCAGTGTGTTGTTTCCATAAGTGTTACAAAATTCATTCTGTCTTAAGTGGGGGTCTAAGGAAATCCAATTGCTTTCTGGAGAATCACCCTTTTGTATGTGTATTGAATTATAAAATTGCACTAACTGCTATATTAAAGAATAAAGAAATAAAAGCCCAATGTTTTTCCTAAGGATTGGGAAAAGACTGAATCAGAGGTGTAGCATTAACAGTGCTAGGCCAGAAAAGAATGAATTTTAATCTCTTCTGTCTCTGTACCGCTCAGAGATTTTCTGTGTACAACACAAAGCTACAAAAAAAAAAAAAACAAAAAGAAGTTTTCCAGAAACTGCGCTTCAAATTTTTGCTGTACTATAGAAGCTCATGAAGGACAACATTAAAGTCCTAATTTGCCTGCCTTATAGACACATTTCATTGTATTAATATTTTCTTAAACTTCCAGTTGCATTGTGTTGGCTTTGGAGTTTGTTATAGGCAGTCCTGTATCCTGAGTTCTGTTCAGTTTAAACTTATGTAAACTATTGACAGCACATGCAATGCAGTACTTATCTATATTTTGCTGTTTTAGTATGAATATGTACTCTGATGCCAATTTACAAAAATCTGTTGTAAACGCTTCTTGTGTACCAGTAACCGATAGTGGCAATTATATGTCATTCTAAAAGCTGCAATACTTATACAAATAAATTTTACAATACTTTGGAAAATTTGCCTTCACCTTTTGCTTTGTTACCCAAAAAAAAAAAAATCAACCAAAAAAAAAAAAAAAAATCAGGGTTTGTCAACACAATGTAATTTCAATTTTCCTAATTTCTTCTTGAATGTTGGAAAATGAATCTGCTCAGTTTTGGATATTTGTGTGGGTTTCCCCCTTCCTTGTTCTGAACCATGGCCCCACCTCTGTATTGCCCCCCGTGTGCTCCCCGTGGAGCTGTAGCTGGTTCCTGGTGTATTTGCATGCTCTGTGTGTGTGTGTGTGTGCGTGTACAGCTGTTTCCTTTCGAGTAGATCAGGTGGCACAGCTCTAATCCCAGAAGAAGCATTCCTGGTTTGCACATGTGTGTCCAACCTTTCAGCGGTCCTGCCTTTCAGCCAAGAACGTCACTGTTGGTCAGAAGGTCTTAACTTGAATAACGTCAATCAACAAGAACTGCGTAGATTGACTCAAATCCTAAGCACAGAGAATTTGTGTGACTTTTTTCCTCTCTGAGACTGTGGTCAAATTGCAGTGATCACATTAAAGTCATTGAAAACTTGACTGTTTGCAGGGGGTTTTCTTTTGTGTGTCTGAAGGATGGATGTCCCGTAGATTCACCCAGACCCTGGGTTCCCTCTTGGGGCTAAGGGATGTGTAGTCATTAACCCCTGGGTTTTGCTGCCAGCTCTGCCCCAGCCCTTCTCTCTGGCTGGTCACAGGCCCCTGGCTCTGACAAGCAGCTCCTCCAGCTCCTTTGGATGGGTAAGTGGCGGGCACTTGGCTTTGATTTGGGCACGAGGAGCTCCTGTGGGCTTCAGCAGGATGCTGGGATGCTCTGCCTGGCCAATTATTTGCAACGCAGCCCCAGGCTGATGGTCACTTGGGAGAATATCTCTGGTAAGGAATGAAAGCAGCTTAATTGCAGCCCAGGGAGGAGAACCCCAAATCCACCCCTCCGGCTTCGATTCTGGAGCTGTGCCACTCGCCTCCCGGTTGTGGTTTGTTTTGTGGGACTCCTGGTGTTCTTTGTGCATTGCTGCTGGAAAGACAACCCGGTGTGATACAGTGCTGGAAAGAGCTGGCCTTGGCTGGAACACTTTTCCCTGTGGTAGGAAGTCAGATGCTTTTAAGGCTGTGCCAATGCTGTGACCCCAGTGTTGGCTTGAGCAGCTCCAAACCTTCTTTCCCATCTCATGCCCAAAGAAATGCCAAAACACAAAACTTCTGAGAGCAGGCAGTGCCCCTGCCCCAACCTCAGGATCACAAATATCCAAGTGGAATACATCCATCCACCTTGCCCCAGGCATGGCGAGGCAGGGAAAGGGCGGGGTTTGGTTTGAATCACTGTTTCGAAATTACATTTTTGGAATCACAGCTGAAACCAACATCTTCCCACAGAAAAAGAGAGCTCAGCTGAAACCACATTTTCCAAAAGGGAATTTTTTTAAATGACAAAAAAAAAAAAGAAATCAAGTTCAACCAGTGCAGTGCGTAGGAATGGGCAGAGGTAGCTGTTACTAAGCTACCTTTCCATGTCTGTTGAGGAGATCTGGGGACACTGCAGCACCACTGATTGCCAAAAGATTATTTTTAAATTTCTGGGTTTTGGTCGGGTTCTTTTTTTTCAGCTCAAAGGAAGAAACAATTTTATGACTTTTGGAAACCATAGGTGGCAAAACCTTTGTTTTTAAACAGATTTCTGTGCTGCAAAGGGAATGGGAGTTAAGAGATCGGGTTCAGATTTTCCCTGTGCTTCCAGCACCAAAGCCCTTTTTGCAGCTCTTGTGGGCCTCCATGGTAGGCTTGCTGGAAGGTGCAAATTCCAACTGCAGAGAATTTAAACTTCATAGAAGCACTTTTTTTTTTTTTTTCTTTTTTTTCCCGTATTTTATCTGCTTGTCCTGTTCCAGCTGCTCCCCTCTGCTGCTGCCTCTCTGCCACTCTCAGTCCAGTCCATCCTGCTCCTGCTCTCCTGGCAGATGATTCATTCCTCACACTCATGCCTGTGTTTAATCTGGCTTTTGCCTGGAGGGCACGAAGCAAAACCCCTCTGGGGCTTGTTCAGCTCCAGTCCTGGTGCTCTGGAATGGTGCCACCACTGATTCCTTCCCAGGAAAGACAGGGATGGCTTAGGGTGCTTTGAGGTGGGGAAGGTGTGAAACCTGGAGTCAGCCTCTTGCTTTTTAACCTGCTCAAGCTGCATTTCCCTCGGATTGATTTATTGGAGGTTTTTTTTCTCCATGCTGGGCAGACAGAGCTCTGTCTCACCACTGAGGGAGGGGAAGCCTCGACCAGGGATAGAAACCCTGAGTAAAGTGGCTGGAAACAGATTCTCCTTTACAGCGAGAGCCGCAGTGATGGGTTTCACTGAGATTTGTTAAGAAAGCAACGTGCTCTCACAGGGATCCTGCTGTTGACTCTCCCAACTGTAATGGGAATTTACTCCAAACACTTGCTGCTATCCCTTTTTCGAAAAAAAAAAGTGTAGAAATTCCCACTGCTTCGGCATAAAACAGGACTGTGTAACAGTATTAGTAGCTAAAGCAGAAGACCAGACAGGAGAGAAGAGGAAATAATTCCTGCCTTGGGCTTCTAGACGCGCTCAGGCTGGAAAAGTACTGCCCGAGGTTCCCTTCTTTAAGGTCTGACGGGGTCAAAACTGATTCCGCCTCCCTCTTTTCCCTGCTCAGGAGCCCTGCAGACAGCTCTCCCCTCTCCCTGGAATGCTGTGCAGGAACACTCAGGGGCTTTGCTCAGGGAGCAGGCAGGGACAGGCAGGAAGGAATGGGCAGCTGGTCCAGGTGGGGGCTGTGTCCCAGGTGGGCACGATCTTCCCATGGCCCAGGAGGCAAATTTATGAGGGTGGGGTTTGCTCTGGGGGTTTCTCTGCTCTTCTGCTGCGTCGGAGCTATAGGAGGTTTTGCACAGTCTTTCCTGACCGAGTTTCTGGAGCTGCCTGGATGATGTGAAGAAAAGATAAACCCTCTGAAACAGCAGCCACCTGTTCTTGAGATGAGATTGCGATTTATGGATTTTTAAGGGTACCCAAAAGGCTGTCCTGGAGCCGCACTCTGCAGGAGCTGTGGGTGTACTTTTTCTTCCTCTGTGGCTGAAAGCACATGGATCATGGCAGCTCCAGGGCCTCCTTCCTGTCTGCCTTCTCCCCCGGGGAACTTGTCCTGTTCCCTGAGTGAGCAGGGCTTGCTGTCTGCTGGAGATTATCCTCGTGTGCTGCCCAGCAGGTCAGGCTGGTGGTTGTACCACTTCCAAGTTTCTTGCCCATCTCTGCCCACGGAGAGCCTGTTGTCAGGTAAGATTGAAAGGTGCATAAATGAAATTCAGAGCTCTGGCTGACCAGACTGATGGCTCTGCACCAGGCAGAGGAGAGGTGACATGAAGCCCTCCATGCAGTGAGCTTGGGGTTTGCAAAGGGGAAATGGGGGAGAGCATTGACTGCAGGATTCATCAGTTGTGAGCTCCCGGTGGGTGTTTGTTCCCCCCTTGCTCAGTCCTGACTCAGTTCAAATGCACAGGGTTGCCTTGGGATTGATTGTTATCAGCAGCAATAAATCACAATCACAGCAGCCAGTGGTGAGTTTTGGATGCCAGTCAAGATGCAGCTCCTTGGAGTATTTATCTCCATGGAGGCAGAGAACCTGGACATTGAACAATTAGATCAGCGTGGCTCTGTGAAGCTGCATTTGATTAAGAGAGTAACTGCAGTACAAAGTTATTGCTGGGTGTTGCTGGGCATTGCTAAAAAGCAGCCTGGCTTTAAAAACAGAGAGACTGGGGATGGGAGTATAAAACACCTCTGTGCATCGCTCTTCAAGCAGCACCTGCACCAGGATCCCACCTTGTCCTTCCTGCTGTGGCCTTGCTGCTGCCAAGGCATAAAAGGAGAGAAGAGGCGGCTTTTGCTGCAGTGGAAGCGTGGCACAGAGGTCCTGTCTTGTTTTCTCATACTGCAGAAGCTACTGGGTGACTTCAGAGACCTTAAGATGGGAACACCTGACCCTGAGTCTCTGGGCAGGGATGGGGCAGTGCCTGTATGTCCCAGGCAGCCCCTGCAGTGTCACAGGTGGGAATTCCCAGTTCTCTCTGTGTCCCCTCTGTGTTCCCAGCAAGGGATGGGCTTGGCCACAGCTCCTGCTCCAAGGCAGCACCACTGAATCCACATCTCCAGTACCAGGAGCAGCCAGCTGCCTTTCTGCAAGTGGTCTTTACGGATTTCTAGTCCTTGGGCCCATTAAGGTGGGTAAGAATTAAGCATCCAAAATACTCCAGCTCTAAAACAGACAAGCAGGCGTGCAGTCCTGCAAGACCAACCCCTTCAGGGTGCTTTGTGGTGTTTTGAGAAGTGTCTGCAGGTCTGGGGTGATCAGCAGAGCTGGTGTGAGCATGAGGAGGGAGCTGGGGTAGGTTTTAACTTGAGGTCAGTGCACATCAAGGGCTTTCCCAGGGAGGATGATGGGCTCCAAGCACATGTTTGCTCCAGACAATCTATTAATGTGCACACCGAGATTTTTTTCCTTGAATCTCAAACCTAGGCTCTGCAAGGTTCAGATGAGCAGAACCAGGTTAAAAAACAAATGTTGAATGACCCTGATGGGCCCCACTGCCTATCTCATCTTTATTTTTCTTTTGAGAGCTGCTGTTTCTCTCTGCTCTGCTGAGCAGGTCTGTTGATTTTCTGTTCTGAGGAGGAAAGCCTGAGGTTCTCCAAGAGCCTGGCCCTGGTGCTCTGCCTCCCTGTTCCCAGGGCAGCCCTTCCGTGGGCATGGAGGTGCCTGAGCTAAATATAAGCTGTGGAGGGGAAAATAGGGGGAGTTGGAGGAGGTTGAGTGAGAGGATCTGTTTATTTTCCCTCTGATCTCTAAGCCCTGTTATGTTTTATTGCTTTACAAACAGGAGGTCTGGAACGCTTCCTTCCCTCTTGTGCCAGTGCAAGGTCAGCTGGGTGCATAATTCCTGCACTTGAAGGAAAAAATACCAACTATTTACAGTAATGTAGTAAGAGTGGCATGGAACTGGAATTCTATTTACTTTCTGCAGGCCAGGTTTTACTGTAAATGCCCAAATAAGCTATTTATATAAACAATTTCTGTGTATTTGCTCAGTGCCTGGATGCACTTCCACCCTGCTGCTGAGAATTTAGATCTGATGAGTAACCTGTGGCAGAAGAGCAACTTTGATTGCAGGAAAGGTGAAGCAGACAGGTGCTTTACGTGCAGTGGATCTCAAGGAAGGTGAGGCACCTCCAGCACACTTGCTCCCTACATCTGCAGAGGGATGTAGTCACCTATAGCCTGGCAATGCTTCAAAAGAAACCCATTTTGGGGTGCGTGGTGTTTGAGCAGCTGTGTCAGAGAACAAAGGGGCAGTACCAAGGAATGCAGCTGGGGTTCCTCATGGTGTAGAAAATCCTGCTATGAGGTAAGGCTTTAAGGAAGCAGACTAACTTAAAAAAATGTGTTCAGGTTTACTCAGCTCTTCCCATTCGTCAGAACATGCCCGAGTCCTCTGTGGGGTTTCAGCTCAGAACCGAGATCTCGGACTGAGTCACGAGCAAATGTAACTGCTTGTGAGTAATTGCTGGAACCAAATGTGAGCTTCAAAAATGGGCTTTGTCTCTTCTCTAGAAGCTCTGTTTTATGGGAAAAGGCAGTGGTTTTCCTTTCATGCTCTGGCTTTTGGCTCCCCGTGTGGGTAAAAGCACAGCCACGAGTCGCTGCTTCTGCCAGTGTGTGGGAGTTTGGCACCCCAGGACACTGCTCATTGCTGCTTTCTGTCTTGGTCCTCAGCTTCTGGACTGCCTTTAGGCAAATGAGACAAACTTCATCCAGCACAGGTACATGTTGCTTTTAAAGAAATGCTGCATTATCAGCCCTACACAGACAAAAAGCCCCTGAACCCTGAGGCACTGCATCCTGCTGTTCTCCATCCCCTCGTGCTCTCTCTGTGCTGTCTCTCTGCTCCTGGGTCCCTGTTAGCCCAGGACTTGACTGTGGCTTGAGGGCCAAGGTTCAGCTGCACAAACAGCCCAGTGCCCCAGCCCTGTCCCATGTGCATCCCAACATCCTCATGGCAAACCCAGGGGTGGCATTCCCACTGCTGTGATCCCCGACCTGCCTTTCCTGGATATCATAATTTTTCCTCCAGATCTGGCTGAGGTACAGGGCGACAGGCTAGAACTCGAGTGGAATCAAAATTGCATTTTAATTGTAAACATTTGTCCAGAAATTAATGTTTCTGAACTAATGTTTCTCTCTAACCAATGTGTTCAGAAACAAATGACTCTCACTAATTGATTTTCCCCTGTATAACGGGAATTGTACACGTAGAAAATCAACCATGCATAATTGAAAATCCCCCTCTTTCAGCAGGTATCCACACAATCACTCAACTGATGTGTTTGCCTGTCCTCTGGCAGATATCATCTAGGAGTCATGTGGCCGGCTGGAGGGGGCTAATTTCTCCAATTTTTGTTCTTTGTGCTGGATTAAACATTGAAAGTCACTATAAACCAGCTTCCATGTCTAATAAATTTGCTTATAGTTCCAAATGTGTACCCATGAAGGAATGTTATTGATGGCTTCCTCCATTGGAAAGGTGTATTTGATACCTTTACACCTCTGAGATCAGTAATCCCAGTACATAAAACAGTTTTGAACAACTTCCAGGAGCCTTTTAGCAGCTGATCGATGGCTCCTCCGCAGTGAAGGCAGAAGGGACTTGGCTCCAAAGCCCTTGGCTCCACTGTGCCAAACCAACTGCCTCAGACCCCCAGGACCCTCCCAGAGAACTTACAGCCCGAGGGAGTGGGAGCAGAGGAGAGAAGTAAGTGTAAAATCAGTTGTAAAACTGAAAGGCTGTGATTCACTGCTTCTTGTAAAAGGCAGGTGAGACCTTCCCCTGCTGCAAACCAGGTCTTGAAGGTGGCAACAGATTTCAGTCAGTTTAGGAGGGTTAGGAGCAAGTCCTGCACGCAGCTGGTGTGTAAATGGATGTGTTTTAGGAGAGCTGTGGGGCCAGGGTGATGGTATTGATAAATTTTGCTTCATCCAACTTCCTCACCAAACTCCTCCAGTAACACCCACGATGGGTCCCAGCATCATGCAGCGCTTTACAGGAGTTTCCCTGAGGTGCTTTGACCTTTCCTACCATCAGCCTGAACAGGCAAAACCAATCAAGGTTTGTTCAAAAGCAGTTTTGCATCGCAGCTGCTGTTGAGGAGCAGAAAATCAGGTTTCATTAATTTATTTGTTTGTTAATAAAGCTGTGTAACAAAGGATTTCATCATTCCAGCCATACTGAATGTAATGTTCTTGCAAGAATTAATGCCACTGCTAATGGAGGATTGGAATTTTGCCTTAATTATATCATTAAGACACATTTCATGCATTTAATTGTTTTTGTAAAATGACAGCCAAGCTCTCCTGCCGCATATTTTCCATTTCCAGATTAAATTACTTCCCATACAAGGGCAACCTGCTAGTAATGGCCTCTCACAGTTTTTGCTTTCCAGGGGAAATCAAGTGGGTTTTGGTTAGATATGCCAATACTTTTCAGGTTAGCAAAGCTTTTACGTGTTGTTTGTCAATGTTAGTGATGAACAGATGCACCGAACTCTCCCTTCCTCCTTGCTGGCCTGGATTTCATGAAAAATAGGGGTAGGGGGAAGGGGAAAGTGTGTCAACAGAACAGGAAGGTAAAAAACCCATCACAGGATTTGTCACATGCCCTGATGCACCTGTGGGAGGTTAATTTTGGGGAAAACACACCATGTCTGATCCAAAGGCAGCAGTTGGAATCAGAAACTGCAGCCTCAGAGGGGATGATGTTCTGGCCTTTCTCATGGGACAGTCCCAGCCAGGAGGCTCAGGGCTTCCTGTGCAAAGTTTCCTGCTTGTTCTTTGGAACTAAGCTTGCGTCTGCAAGGCCAGAATCAGGCACCCCCAGCAAGCCCAGGCTCCTGGAGAGGCATCTCAGAGGTGTGTGAATCAGTGTGGTCCATTGTGCTCCAAGCCAGGACCCAGAGCCCTCAGCAATGGTGACGCACGTGGATTTGTTTGGGATGAGTAAATACAGTTTTCACTGGACAGGAATTTATAGTTATGTCTGCAGCTCCCAGCTGCTCAGGGGGATGGGAGGGGTGTGTTCTCCCTAGTTCATGCCTTCTCTGGCTGCAGCTCTCTCCCAAATCTGTAATCATTGCTGCGTAACGACATAAAGGCAAAATTCAGGGTGAGGGTGGTAGGAAATAGGCATCGCTGCTGAAATACAGAAAATATTAAATTGCCTTGAACAGCATCACTGCTGGATTTTGGACCATCTGAGATAAGCCAAAACCTCCCCAAATGCCATCCACGTGGCTATTGCTGTTTGCATGGCAAACCCAGCAGCCCACAGATGGAATGTAACAAAAAGCAGGTAAAGCAAGTGGAGGAATGCAAGTGGACTGTGCAGACGACAGAGTGGGAACTCCCATGCCAGGAAGCAGACACAGCAACTGGTGAACACTTTGAAAACCTTTCCAAGTTGCTCCTGCAGCACTGACTGTGGGAAGCATTTGGGAGCAGGCTTTTGTTCTCAGACCGTAACCATGCTGCTGACTTGATGAGTCCTTGACCTCAATTAGTTACATTCGTTATTTGGAGCCCAGTGGGAATGAAGTCAACTCTGTCTTTCCTTCTCTTCTTTCTTCCCATCCTTTCTTGCTTGGTGTATGAAAGAGCTGAAACTTGGCCAAGGCACAAATCCCATTCAGCCCTTGCTGGGTTTTGCCCTGGAGAGGTGGAGGAACTGTGTGAGCTCTGCAGACACAGACAACAGAAGGGAATCCACCATGAGAAATGTCCTGCTGGATGTGCTGCACATCTGCTTTGCCACTGACCTGCTGGAAACCTCGAGCAAGAAGCTTCACATGTCTCTTTCTCACGTATCTTAAAAGTGATGAGGGACATTCAGGCACCACGTCCTGGTTGCCTGAAGCCCACTGGGGAAATAACTGAGACACCAGAGAAACACCAGGCACAAAAAATCGAAATAAGAGGCGTGAGAAGCACTGACTTCTGTGTACAAAGCAGTGCAATACCATCTCACATCTTTCTACTAGGGAACTGAATTTCCAGTTCAATTTTGGTTATAGATTCTGCGTCTGGAGTGTTTCACCAACAAATACCTTCCCGCCCAGCCCCCTCCTTTCTGTGATTATTAGTAACAAATTTATGCTGTGCTTCATTTCAGGTTGTCCAACAAATTTTGGAACAAAACTGAGCACCATTAATTGTTGTTCTCGGAATAAACCAACAACATAATTTATCAACGTGGCAGTAACAGTAACGTTTGTATTTCCCAGTCTTAAAATACTTGAACTGGAGATGACAATATAATTGAAAATAATGGTAATTATCTGTCTGCAAATGTGTTTTGTTGCTACGCTCAATATCTTCTTTGAAACCAGTCATGAACAGAAGTCACCATAAGCAACAGTAAACTAAAAATTCATTTTCCTAGAGATTGGTGCGCTGCATCTGTTGTGTGGGAAATAACTCTGATTTTTCTTTTGTTTGGGATTCCAAAATGGTCTGTGGATGGAGAATTTCAAATCAATACCATCAGGAAAAATCAACTGCTCCTCTTTAGCTGAATTTGAAATGTTATATGATAATATGAGTGTTTTTAATATATGGATATATGTATGTACACCTTGAGATCACTAATATGGAAACAAGACACCTGCTGCATCAAGATGAGAAGGAAACATCAACATAATTGTTCTTGCTTTCCTAGTGAAAATTGACAAATACATGTTGTCAAACTGTGGGCAACATACTGAGTTGGGTATTAGCTGAGCACTGCTGAGCCCAAGGAACAGCGTTTCCTCCTGGGATCGGAGCCCTGAGCACTGCTCCCACCTGCCCTGTGCTCCTGGCCAGGGGCTCAGTGAGGTCTCCCCCAGCCCCAGCAAATTTTGGTCAGATCGTTTTTTCTGGAGCAGGCTTAAACTTGAATACTAGAACACATTCAGAGCCCCTCCCTGGAAAATAATGTAGCATTGCAGGGCAGGGATGTTTCAGATTGTGTTTTGTACAAATTCCCCTTTTTATTGCTGATTTCAAGTAATACCCCCCCTTTTGCTTTGCCAGTGTCAGCAGGTGAGACACCTATCCCAGCTCCCAGCAGGGACAGGGACCTCCCAGCTGGACAGGGGAACCACGGAGCAGCATCTCTGGAGAGCATCACCAGAGCAAGCAAGAACCAAAAGAGAGTTTTGGACCCTTCCAGCCTGGATTTGGGGCAGGAAGAGGCAGGCAAAAGCTTTGAAGGTGAGGTGGCACCCCACAGCTGGACTCAGGGAGGGGCACCTGGTGTCAGGGTGGGGGCCAGCACCAGCTCCGTGCAGCCACTTGCTCCTTGGATCCTCATTTCACTGTAAGCTATTGAAATGATTCCCTTATGAACTAGTTTCTGTTGTCCTTATTAACCAAGGATTAATTAATTATTAATTAAGCAACCCAGGCTACTTATTAATTCAACTTGTTAATTAAGTATAGGATGCTAATGAGGCAGCTTGTTAATTGAGTTGTCAGGGGGAAGTGAGGATGGAGAGGAGGATTTTTCTGCCCAGTTCCCGTAGCAGAGCCAGGAATGTGGCTCCATGTGGGGACGTTGGCCGTGGGAGCTTCCTGAGAAGGGCTGTGCAGTCACAGCTTGGGAGAAGCTTTGTTTATGTTTATTCCTTTTTACTGTCAGCCCAAAACAACCTTTCAAGAAGAGACTCCAGGACTTGCAGCCCAATATTTCAGTGCTATGTGCTGGACTAAGTAGGGTAAGCATGGGGACAGGACCAGTGTGCCCAGGGGACAGAGGCATGGCGATGACCTGGAGCTGTGGGGGATGATGGATGGCAGTGGCCTCCTGCTTTTCTCAGTCTTAATGAGATGCACAAATGGGAATTTTGCTCCTTGAAATGCCTTTAGCCTAAGACGAGAAAGGTCTGCAATTTACAGGCAGCAACAGGAGCAAGAGGTGAGCAGGAACTCTCTGCTTTGCCAGAGCCTCTGCAGGGAGTGAGAGCCACCTCTCTCTGGTACATTGGAGCTGCCTGTGGTCTGCCCCAGCTCTGCTCCTTCTGTTTGCAGGGTCAGGCCAGCATCCACTGAGGATGGAGCTGCTGTGTCTCCCTGAGCTGTGAGGACAACCTCCCCCAGCAGGGAGGCTTTGTGGGATGGCCCCACACGAGCATCGTGCTGTGCATTAGTGCCAGGTGGTCAGGACTGGTACGGTCATTTCAGGATGTTTTCTCTGGAAAGTTTCCGGATGGGCCATTTCTTGTTGCCAGCAAGACTCCAGCATCACTGGTTTGTTCCACTGCAAATGCCATTCCCCAGGCGAGCTGAAAATAAAACCATTTCTAATCTCTTCTGAAAGTTTCAGAAAAGAACTGGGGGAGGGGTAGAGCTAATGAGGAAAACACACAGCTTTAGAAACAGGAGAGCGTTCCCTGAAGTCAACAGGGTAAAAAAAATTCTTTTTGAATATTCATTTCTACTGAGATTTTCTATCGCTATAATTAATTTGTCACAAACACCCTGACAAAGCATTTCTGGTGGAGTGATGAAGGCTACAGGCAGAGGTTTGCTTGGTCTCTTTTGAAGGAAAATAACTAGCTATCAAATAACTTTAAACTCCTAAAGCTTTTCTGGATTGATCCTGCTTTCATTAAAGAATGCTACTTGGCTTTGAAGACATTTAAAGCCTTTGAAATATTGTTATATGGATTTATTTCTGGTTAATTCAGTCCCCTTCTGGTATATTGGTGTATTATTCACAGACACTTTGAGAGGCATTGGCTACTTGTTTTCTCTTCATGGAGAGGGACACAACAAAGCCTTTAAAGCACCCCTGGAGTCATTCAGGCTCAGCTCTGCTGGTTTTCCCCTTCCTTCCTGCAGTAACTTGAGGTCCTTGGGACCTTTACCCAAAATAAAAGATTTCTGACAGCAGCCCAATAGCAAATTAATGCTGAATATCTTGAATGACTGACATGTAAAGACTCTGCCTCCTTAGGTTGGATCAGGATCCCTGCTTAGGTCAGATCAGAGCAGATCCCTGCTGGGCCAGCTGTGGTCAGCATGAGGAATTCAAGTCTTCAAGGTTTCCTTCTTTGTCTTTCTACCACCAAATTTCTGCACAATGACAGGACATCCTTGCAGGACCCAGCAACTGACTCAAAGCAGCAAAAATATCTGTTTGATGGGAGAAGGATCAGACCTGATTCTGTAATCATTCCTCACCCCAAGGAGTACCAGTTCAATAGGATTGCTCATGTGAGGAAGCCTTCTCTGATGTGAGTAATCATGGCAGATTCTGGCCCTGAGTTATTACACAGAACCGTCTCAAGCTCAGGAGAAAGCTGCATGACTCAGACCCAGCTTTAAAAAATAAAAGTTTTAAATCCCAAGTTAGGATGTGCCATTTGGCTCCTGCTGAAGTTGGTCTAAAAAGGCAGCACTGAATAATAAAAAAGATCAAGCTTTTGATGTTAAATTGCATGTTCAAGCATAAAATCCAGCCTTGATGATGAAGCTTAGCCTGGCTTATTTCACTTGGGCAAAGACACTAAACAAGAACCTTACACTCTTTCTCACTTAAGAGGAAATATCTGTGCATTTTAAAAAAGCAAAAAAAAAGTTTTGACAGATAAGTAATTAGGAAACATCTGGCCAAACTGAAGGCAACAGAAGTGATTCCAATCAAAGGTGGTTCAGTGAAAGCTTTTCATCTCGACTCCAACAGAAACAGCAAACTTAGCACTTAAAAAAAATATATAAAATTCCAGTTTCTGATGAAGTGTTAAAAAGTCCAAGACTGAGAAGTGCAGAGACATCCCCCCGGCCCAGGGCTGCGAGGAGGAGGAGGAGGAGGAGGGAGAGCCCTGGCTGTGCACAGGAGGAGGTGAGTGCCAAGGGCCCGGAGGCAGGGCCGGCGCTGGGACAGTGGCACAGGGCTTTGGATGGAGTTCCCAGCGTGGCTCCAGGGCTGATGTGTCCCTGTGGATCCTGGTTCCTGCACGGTGCTGTGGGGTTCCTGCAGCACCAGCTGCTCCGTGTGCCCCTACCTGCGGGCACCCCAGGACAGGTGAGGCTGAGGGGTCACTGCTGTCCCCTTGTCTCATCCCTCCTTCTCCAAAGCTCCGTGGGAGCCATGCACAGAGCAGTGGAATATCCTTACTGGGGATTTGGGGTGAGGGATGCTCCCTCTCAGTCTCCACATTGCACTGTGTTTTGAAGAGCTTTTCCCACATTTAGTGAACGCTGCTGGTTTGGAGGGTCCATTAAAAGAAATCCCAGCGTTCTGTGTGTGCTTCCTCACTGAACTGGAAGGACTTTAGTGAGCCCCCTCTGAGGTGATGTGTTCTCATGGTGTTCTGGCTGCTGTGTACCTGCTGGACATAGTCCCCCAGGCTGCTTTCAATTTCAAACAAGCTTCATTCTGAGTTTTTGGGAAAGGTTTTAGATATTTCTTTTTCTTCAGGCTGGCAGATTTACACATCCTGTCCAAACCTCTTCAGCCCCCGTGGCCCTTCCTATGGTGTTCACATGTGGTATCTCAGCAGGGGTGGGCAGGACAGCCACCTCCCCTCTTTGCAGCACTCAGAATCAAACCCTGGCATTGGTGCTGGCTGTTGCTGCTTTAAACTGCCCATTTTTGTAATTGTAACACACCAGACTAAAAGCCCAGAGCAAAACTCACTGCTCAGCATCCAGCTGCAGCCCTGAGCTCTGCCAGGCAGGGCAGGAGGGGCGGCAGGGCTCTGGAGGAGGGACAGGAGTGGGAGGGTTTTGACAAAGTCCCTTTGCTGTCCTGCCCCGAAGGGAAGGAGGGGAAGGAGGGGAAGGAGGGGAAGGAGGGGAAGGAGGGGAAGGAG